>NC_037677.1:75643838-75836785 GCF_003255815.1 Theropithecus gelada | reverse complement strand
GGCACAAGTATACATATGTAACAAACCTGCACATTATGCACATGTACCCTACAACTTAAAGTATAATAATAATAAATAAATTAAAAAAAAATAAAATAAAAAAAAAATAAAAAGTAAAGCAGTAAAAAAAAAAAAAAAAAAAAGAAAAAAAAAGAAATTAGACTAATGAAGCCAATAATTGAATTCCTACAAGTAACAAGTGTCAGTTTGCCATAAGTCTCATCACTATTCTTTTTTGTGAAAGAGAATAAATAAAATATTACAATGGGTCTATCTTTGCCACCTTATAAATTTGCTGCTTTTAATTTTGTTGCATTGTCCTAAACACAGAATTATCTACTGTTTGATAATTGGCTACTCTCAGTAGTTATTACTTTTGTTAAAATTATTTCTTTCAGTACTTTAGAGGCAGTTTTAAGACTTCAAACAGGCTTTTTCCTTCTATGAGCAAAAATCTGATTGCATAAGAATGAGCACTGGCAGCTCAAATCTACTTTCTGGGTGAGAGTACATTAGTAACATATTTTCATGAACACCATTCTCTTCTCCCTCCCCTGGAAGAGCTTTATCTAGTGAGTTAAAGAGTTTTTAATCATATGGCCTTGTGTTTAACTTTAAAAAACACCGAAACTACTGAATTTCAAAGCGGGACTCTGGGCAGTTGTCTCAAATTATTGTTTTATTTTGTTTTTTAAAAAGGTAAAATACAATGTATTTATATAACAACTTTCAATAAGAATCCATGCATTTCTGTTTGTTTTTAATTAGTTACTAAGAACCTTCAAAATACTCTCATTTAAAGGCCCACCCTTACCTTTTGAATTATGGCCTTTCACAAATATTTTTTAGGTGAATCACATGTAACGAATGGTTATAATTATGTTATTCATAACTCCCTTACTTTGGTAATGTAAATATTTACTCTACAGTACACTGGACCATATCTATCATTGTAATTTATCTTCGTTTTCTATATTTCTTACAATTTTTGATAAACTAGAATTAAACATATATAGTAAGAATTATTATACAGTAAAATCCTATAGCATATATGTGGAAACTTAAGGAAGTAATGAGTCTTGGTGTTATTACCAGAATGCTGATATAACATGATATATTTAATGAAATATGAAAGAATTAAAATAGAATTTTAGGTATATTTTGCTAGCATTTTTCTTTTTTTACATTTTTTTTTGTTTGTAATGTTATATTTTCTGATGGCCATAAAGAAACATGATCAAATCTGAATTTCTCTAGTAAAGTTGATTCCCAATTTGACAGTAGCATGAATATATAATTTTGTTTTGGACTTTTTTGGTTTCTCTACATTATTTTATAAATAATTACTACACGAAGATTTGGCAGATAAATTGTGTAGCAGGGTCCTTAGCGTTTTCTTTTCATGACAGCCTCTTCCGTTCATCTCCATTCTTGGTCATTAAGTGAACATCAGAACTTAAGTTTTACTAGCTTCAAGCCTTTTTCAAAAAAATACTGATTACAGCTGCAGAAAATGATCTTTTCCCACAGCAGTCTTGTGTGTGTACTGATCTTTAACAATTTGTACTCATAACCAGATTTGTTTGGACAAGTCACACCACTGTGTGTGTCCTGTTTTTGTTTTGTTTTAAATTTTATGATGTCGGCATAATTGTTGGAAAATCCTCCTTCGTACCTGCAAAGAGAAACCTGTTCTCAAGGTAAATGATTTGAACTTATGACAAAATGGTTGCATTTTTTTCAAACTGGTAATATTTAATGAAATTATTTTAAACATGATGGCATTTTTTTCAAACTGATAATATTTGGGGGAAATAACTGTCGTTATAAATAAATACAGTAATCAAATGCTGATGCAAATCTTTTGTAATTTCAGCCTGATAGCGCATATCAAGGTGGAGTCTTCTTTCTCACTGTACATTTCCCGACAGATTATCCTTTTAAACCACCAAAGGTATTTTTATTTTTATGATTGATGTGACTCCCATGTAAGGGATTTTACTCTTTATCTAGAGCTCATTTTGTATGTCAAAGACTGTGGGGGAGATTAGCATTTTCTGTTTTATAAAAACTACTGAATCTAAAATCTGATTTCTTATTGAAATACTTTATTAAGTCTATAAAACAAAAGTCAGTATCTGTCATGCTATAAATTTAATTCCTTTTCTTTCTCTTCTTATTGGATACGTGTAGTTTGGGAAATTTTTATGATTAAGAGTCAGACTTTTCATGGGATTATCTTTCCAAAGTTGATCCTTCTTTCTCTGTTTTTTTTTTTTTAAGTATTCAATAAACATTCACTGAGTACCTACCATGTTCTTCTACACTGGGGAATCCAAAAGTAAATATGAAACAGTCCCTTAATTTAGTATGGTAGGAGAGAGAAACACATGTTAAATTTAGATTTGCTCTAAAGAGGAAACAAATGATGGGGATTTCAGGGAGGGGAAAAATGAGCAGATTCTGTCACTCAGGAAATAATTATTTTAAATAGTTAAAAGCAGATTAACATTGTATTTATGAAATGATATGACAACTGTTGTGGAAAATTAGGGTTCTTGATGGATTTCTTAGCTGAGACCCCTCAACTTTGCCCTGAAACAGCGCCAGCACCCTGTTTTTACATCCAAGTGTTACTTCCAGGTATCACCAATAATCAAATCAAGAAAAGGATTACTTCTGTGTATGATGAAAGCCATGGTTAATTACTTTAGATGCTACTCAACCAGTCATACCAGCTACTAGAGACTTATTTATTACACTGTCCAAAATACTTTTCAGTTCCTTGGAGGGAGAAAGAAGGAAGCTGACTTGTTTGTGTTCACATTCTCACTAGCTAGAACTATGTGTAGCACAAAGTAGATAATTATTTGATTTGTGCCGAAGACTTTTCTCCTCTAGCGTTATGTAAAGTTGAACATATTTTACCCTAGAGCAAATTGGTTCTGTTTTATTCATAGTTGATTCAAAGGTGATTGTCATATTTTGTTGTTTTGTTTTATGTTTAGATCGCTTTCACAACAAAAATTTACCATCCAAACATAAACAGTAATGGAAGTATTTGTCTCGATATTCTGAGGTCACAATGGTCACCAGCTCTGACTGTATCAAAAGGTAATTTCATCGATCAGATTTAAAACAGTTGATAACAGTGAGACAGGAAAAATACAACAGAATTACCTATGGACTAAAGTTTTAAAACAACAATCAACTGTGCTTTCTCCTGTTTTGATTTTGTTTTGCTCTCTTCGCTCTTACGTTACTCTGGCTTTTGGCAGTTAGCTTTGGTTGAGGGGAGTGTGGACATTTTATCCTTTTAGCTTGGGTGTTATCTTTTAAAAAAGAGACAGTGGGCCGGGCGCGGTGGCTCAAGCCTGTAATCCCAGCACTTTGGGAGGCCGAGACGGGCGGATCATGAGGTCAGGAGATCGAGACCATCCTGGATAACACGATGAAACCCCGTCTCCACTAAAAAGTACAAAAAACTAGCCGGGCGAAGTGGCGGGTGCCTGTAGTCCCAGCTACTCGGGAGGCTAAGGCAGGAGAATGGCGTGAACCCGAGAGGAGGAGCTTGCAGTGAGCTGAGATCCGGCCACTGCACTCCAGCCTGGGTGACAGAGCAAGACTCCATCTCAAAAAAAAAAAAAAAAAAAAAAGAGACAGTGCCCAGGCACTGTGGCTCATGCTTGTTACTCTAACACTTTGGAAGGCTGAAGTAGGAGGATTGCTTGAGCCCTAAGAGTTCAGGACAGACCTGGGCAACATAGGAGACCCTGTCTCTGCAAAAAAAGAGAGAGAATAAGAGATAGTAAAAGGAAGATTTTGGGACTAGTTGTCCCATTCATTAAATGGAAATGTTGACAGTAATAAAGCTTTACAGCTGTTTTACTTCATCCAAGAAAAAAATACCAGATTTGATTGATAAATGATTTAAAATGGAAGACATTTCACACTGTAGGATAATGCAATACATATAGCATGTTAGTCTAAACTTTGCATAATCAGGAGTGTCATTATAGTGACTGACACAAGATCTGTGCTGATTCTCAACTTTTACAGGTGTATAGGTGTTCTTTGCTGGATTATCAGGTGTATACATAGGCCATCTGAAGCCATTTTATTTCATTAGCCAATACTACTTACTGTGCTAGCACTCTCAATTTATATATTGTTTCTCTAAAAGAAGAGAACCTGACAGTTGGAAAATATTGTTTAGGTTAGAAGCAGCTGCACTGAAGTAACCATCAAGTTTTCCGTTTTTATAAAATTGAAGAAAATGTTTCCCTTGAAGGGATTTATGGAAGCAATCTGTACTCATTTTTTATTTTTAATAATTGCTACTTGAATATACAACATGTTTTTAAAAGTAATAAGGTTTGTAGGAAGCAGGATCCACAGCCATAGCTCTTTCAAATATTGGATAAATAATGCCTCTTTCAGTTCCATTATTTATGAATGGTAGTTTTTCTGACCTCAGATGCTCATCTACAGTATTCATATAGATTCTCATATTCTTTTAAGAATCTTTCACACAGTGTAACTGTCATGCATTAGATATATGAAAAATTCTGTGTTGAAGGGTAATTCAAGTTCAAATGCTGTTTCCTGGAATGGTGTCACAAAATGAATCTCACTTGGCATAAACCACTAAGTCCTTATACATATAAAAGAAATGGCAAACTGCCAGATACTGAGTACTTATATTCTGACATTGGTAGCTTTTAATAAAGAATCAGTAGTGTTAGATTCTGGAAACCATCCTGTGAGAAATGAAACAGCCTCAGTTTCTTATAAGTAAAAATGGGGATTCTTATAGTGTTACCATATAGGGTTGCTATGTACCTAGTACATAGTAGGCACTTACGTGAATGTTAACTGTTACCCTTTTCCTTACCTTAAAGGATACACATTGTTTGTGTGCATGATAGTGAAATTGGGGCAAATGGCTCCTGGCAGTAGGGGTAAGCAGAGGAGGAACTTCCTTCTTGCTTACTTTTTTATAAGATAGATCATACCTTGCTCATTTGTTTGTATATTTTTTACTTTTCTATATATATATTTTAAAATTTTTAATTTGTTTATCTTAAAAGTTTTTTTAAAAAATTAAATATAGACAGAGTCTTGCTGTGTTGCCCAGCCTGGTCTCAAACTCCTGGCCTCAAGTGATCCTCCTGCCTTGGTCTCCTAAAGTGCTGGTATTATAGGTGTGAGCCACATTGCCCAGCTTATTATTATTATTATTATTATTATTATTTTTTTTTTTTTTTTTTGAGATGGGGTTGCTGTGTTGCCCAGGCTGGTCTCGAATTCCTAAGCTCAAGGATCCTTCCGCCTCAGCCTCCCAAGTAGTTGGCATTATAGACACATGCCACCATGCCTGGAGCTTTTCCATATTTTAAATGTCTTCTTTTGCTTTTTATCATGAGGTTAGTCTGGAAGCATTCTGGGGCTGTAAGTTAGCCCTGAAAATCTACCCTGTTGGTTTAATATACAAGGCTTTAAGTTTCATTGGGCAGATAGAAGATAAGAAAGATGAATAAAATATTAATTTTTTCTTTAGTTCATAACACCCCCCCTTTGCCTGTCATTGTAAGAGTCAACTCTGCTCTATAAATCCACCTTTAGACTTGAAAGAGTAGGAAAATAGAAAGGAAACGCAGTGGGGTGGGGGCAAGTGGAAATGGGAGGTTGGTCCAGAGGGTTCCATGAACCTCCTCAGAAGTAGTGGCATGCAATTGAAGCAGACAATTGAGGAACCAGAGTCCTTATTCCCTCTTATTTCAGATACTTAGATTGTGTGTGTGTGTGTGTGTGTGTGTGTGTGTGTGTGTTTTAGTGTAGCTATTTGCATTAGGATTTTGACGTACTGGAGTAACAACTCCTTTTTCAATTTTCATTTCTATTTTAAAATATGCAATCTATGTAAAGATAGCTGTTCACATTATTTTTAAATGCATGCAATACGAATAAAGTACATGAAGTAAAGATTCATTGAAAAAAATTTTACAAATTTTTCTTCTTTGTAGACAGACTATAGCTCTAAGCCAATGTAAAAAGGTGTATGAGCACCGTATCCAAAATGGTTTGGACTGTTAACTGTAATTTGATTGTTCTGTAGAGAACTCTCAAGTTTAAAGGTTGCTAATAGCTACTTTGGAGGCTCACAGTTTTTTAAATAAATGGATACTCAGATAGAATTTAAAACTTCAAAAGCTAAAATAATTTTGTATTTTATGCATCCTACGGTAATTTTATAACTTTAAAAATTAAAGATCAATTTGCTGTCAACCAAAGTAGAATAAAATGTAATTTGATGTGTTCATTTTATTTCTTTCGTAAGTACAGTATCTATATTCACTAAAATTATATTTTCACATATGTAGTTTGTATGAAGTAGGAGGGTTATTGTCTAATATGATGTTCTCTTTTAAATCTAGTTTTATTGTCCATATGTTCTCTACTTTGTGATCCTAATCCAGATGACCCCTTAGTACCAGATATTGCACAAATCTATAAATCAGACAAAGAAAAGTAAGTGTTTACTTATCTTAGTTTCTGTATGGATACATTCCTATATAGTATGCTAAAACATGAATATTATCAATATGTTTTGAGTAAATTTAATTATGGTCGTTATGTGTATATTGTTTATCTTTTTCCAATGGAGTAAGCCTTTCTTTTAGAACTCTGTTAGACCTTTTACGATAAATCTTGTTCCTTCCCACTTACTGTTCAGTAGTATATACTCTGTATTTGAAAAATAGGTATTTATATTCTAGGTGGTAAATTAAAAATGAAAGAATTTAATCATTGGAAAGTATTAAATATGTATTATCTTCTCCAAGGAAGAGGAGTTCTCTCTATGGCCATCCAAACTGACCTAATTCTCAAACTGCTTCATCTTGCTAGTACTGTAGGTTTATTTGCAATTTGTAGATAATGCTCCTTTAGGATTGGCTTTTGTAAATTTCTGTCAGAAGCTGGTTTCTGTATTTTGATTTTTGTATAGTTGGATACATTTTCATGTAGGTTGCAGAGAAATCCATGAGTTAAAAAATTATTTTTCCTGTTTTATTTCTGTGTGAACCTAAGTCACATTGACCCAATAATTGATATATGTGTGATTATTGCAATTAAGTATAAGAAGGTAGAATATATAGTTTTATATAGATAGATGCTTCTGAAATATTTTGTATGTTTTTACTATATCTTTTTTGTATATTTACAGATACAACAGACATGCAAGAGAATGGACTCAGAAATATGCAATGTAAAATCAAAAACATTTTCATATATACCAGAGTACTGTAAAATCTAGGTTTTTTTCAACATTAGCAGTAAATTGAGCACTGTTTACTGTTTCATTGTACCATGAAACCATTTGATTTTTACCCATTTTAAATGTGTTTCTGAAGCAAGACAAAACAAACTTCCAAAAATACCCTTAAGACTGTGATGAGAGCATTTATCATTTTGTATGCATTGAGAAAGACATTTATTATGGTTTTTAAGACACTTGGACATCTGCATCTTCAGCTTACAAGATCTACAATGCAGCTGAAAAGCAACCAAATTATTTTTTGCTGAAACTAGATGTTTTTACATGAGAAATACTGTATGTGTTGTCTAAGATGTCAGTTTTATAAATCTGTATTCAGATTTCATTCTTTGTTAGCTCACTTTATAATTTGTATTTTTTTACTGTATAGACTAAATATATTCTATTTACATGTACGTCGACTCATTACTTTTTTCCTGTGAACAGTATTGAAAAACCCCAATGGCTGATAATTAAGTGAATTAACTGTGTCTCCCTTGTCTTAGGATATTCTGTAGATTGATTGCAGATTTCTTAAATCTGAAATGATCTTTACACTGTAATTCTCAGCATACTGATTATGGAGAAACACTTGTTTTGATTTTGTTATACTTGACTTAACTTTATTGCAATGTGAATTAATTGCACTGCTAAGTAGGAAGATGTGTAACTTTTATTTGTTGCTATTCACATTTGAATTTTTTCCTGTATAGGCAATATTATATTGACACCTTTTACAGATCTTACTGTAGCTTTTTCCATATAAATAAAATGCTTTTTCTACTATTTGTCTTGATTACTTAAAAAAATAAAAATATAAGTAAGGATCAAAACTCTAAAATTTTGCATGAAAATTACTTCCAAATTGTGAAAATCAGATCTATTTTGTTTGCCATTAGTCACCATTAGTTATATAAATTTTATTGTTTTAGGTTAGTATCTCTTTACCAAATTGTCAGTCTGTAAGATGATATATGTTGATCCCTTGCTGTAGAGGAGAATTTAGAGTAATTTGGGGTTTGTCTTGGATTATATCTAAATGGATTATTTGTTAAAAGTACTGAAATGAGTATAAGGCAGTATCACCCATCCTAAAGGAAGGTCTTTATAGACCTGCACAGTCACTAGATTAATTCATTAAAATGCCCCCACCCCAATGTAACTGATGTTACATTTCTTAACATTTTAAAATCTAGAATTTCTAAAATGGAATTTAATGCCATCACAATTTGAAAAACTTTTTTTTTTAACTATAGAAGTTACAAAGGAAGTTCTAAAATTATGCCTCCCTCTGTTTTTATAAGTTGCCATCGAAAAGTGATTTAAATAAGCAGGTTATCTTTATAGATTTTAAAGAAAACTAGAACGTCTTAATGTTTTAACTTGGGGAAAAAATACATCTTTTTAATGTTTAGCATGCTTGTTAACCTTGAGTGAGTGTCATTTTTAAGAACAGTTGTAGCCCTTCTGATTATTGCAGTAGCTGTAGAAGTGTGTAAGAATATGTGATGGGTGTAGTCATTAGCAAAGCATTTAAATCACTTGAGTATTTTGTCATGGTTAATTATTACTAAAGCACAAAATAACCTATTGTTAGAAAATATGTGTTTTTATAAATGAATGTAAAATAATTAAATGAATTGTGAAATGGATGTTTAAGAAAATATAGGCTTAAAAAGTAAATCTATAAAATGATGTCTTAAAACAGCCATATCATGAAAAATTATACTTAGCTATATTATTATAAGCTACATTTGCCCTGAATTTGAACACTCAACATCATTAGATTTAAGTATTTAGTATATTTTGATAAAGGGTTTTGTTTCTTCAGTATCTTCATTTTAAACAACAGCATAAAAAAACAACTTTCATTTGTGTGGCATTTATTTTTGGAAGTGTCTTCTTTTTTTTCTTTATTAAAGTTTTTGAAACTTGCCTAACTCGTTTGCCTTTGCTTACATCTGGATTGTACTAGATTTGAGGAGTAAGCAGAAGTTCTCATAATTAGCTAAAAACCCTGAGTTCCATAGTGGCGTCATGATCAGTCAGGTCACCATTTTGGGTATATTGTTTTTGCTTAACTCTAACAAGGAGAACATTGGTTACCTTTTAAAACTATAGATTAAAAGCCAGGGCCTTTTTGTGGATTAAGCATTAATTTAAGGACTTCTTGGACTGAGAGGAATGGGTAGTCTTTTGGGGATTTAGGATCCCACCTCTTGAAGTTGCATAGTTGAAAACCATGTTCAAATTGGATTCTGAACACTTATAACTGCCATTTACAGCAGTTACCCACATCAGTGATACGGGTTGTAAGGGCAGCCTCACCACCATCCTCCAACTATCTCAAAAGCATATGATTCCTGAAGCACAAGCTTTACATATATGCCTCTGTCAACCGTATTTAATTATTCATTTTTGCATTATTTACCTGTTTCACTCCTCTTAAAACTCTTGATAGGGAAAATTAAAAATTATAAATGAACTACATATCAAGGACAACTCTAAGAGTTAATACTCAAAAGTTACTTTTCATAAGAAAAAAATAAAAATAATACATTGTAGTTTTACATTTTTCTTATCACTGTGATCTATCTAATGATTCAGTCATTGACATTTGTCAACATCCTGCTCTCCCACAGTTCTGTATTTTTCAAATGGAGAGATTAAGGAAATTAATTTTCCTCCCAAATTAAAAGAGATTATTGGTCATGAGACTATATCATGTCTGTTTACTGGTAGTCATTTTGAACTGCACAAAAGCCCAGCCCACTTGATAATGCTTTAAAATTTGAGTTCTGCAGTAGAATCATCAGTCTTGTTACTCTATCTTCCTAGGACCAGCCATGAAAAATGTGATCAGTGCTTTAGCCATGGCCATAAAAACGGAGCCTCATTGTATTCAAACTGTTGAAAGTACTGTTTATCTTTGTTTCAGTCTTTTAAGTGATTATTAATACAATAAAAAATCTGATTAAAAATTAGTTTGATCACTTTTCAGCTGTAGAGTAGGGCTTTCACTTTTTTTTTTAAAGCAGAGGCTTAATCACAATTTAATAGCTGTAAAATGTAATGCAGATTATTTATGAAAGGTCTTATATCCTATAATGCTTCTCTTTCATTGTTCTGATGGCAGTGTTGCACAAATAGGGCAGCAGGTAGCGACTCATCTAATTTCACTTATAAATGTTCCTGTATGTAGATAACTAGTCATTTCTATTCTCTCTTTTTGAACTGAGTAATGTATCTGCAAGCGCTTCTTAAACTGTGTAAGTAATACGTTTTCCCTAGCTTTTTTCAGTAGTGGTGATAACTGAAAATTTGTAGACAGCTGATAAGTGTCCTGGTGACAGCCTAATAGATGTTATATCCTTATTTGTACTTTGTTACATTTACATTTCTGCTCCCATTATCCTATTATATATAAGGATGTGGCTTTAAATTGTAAATGAACTGAACTAATAGAAAATTTACCTGAGAGTATTAGTATTGGGGGGTATTTTGTGTAATAAGAAACATTTCTCTAAAAACTTGGCTAGCAGGCCGGGCGCGGTGGCTCAAGCCTGTAATCCCAGCACTTTGGGAGGCCGAGACGGGCGGATCACGAGGTCAGGAGATCGAGACCATCCTGGCTAACATGGTGAAACCCCGTCTCTACTAAAAAATACAAAAAACTAGCCGGGCGCGGTAGCGGGCGCCTGTAGTCCCAGCTACTCGGAAGGCTGAGGCAGGAGAATGGCGTGAACCCGGGAGGCGGAGCTTGCAGTGAGCAGAGATCCGGCCACTGCACTCCAGCCTGGGCGGCAGAGCGAGACTCCGTCTCAAAAAAAAAAAAAAAAAAAAAAAAACTTGGCTAGCACTCTCTTAGGTCCTACTGTTGTCAAGGGAGAGATGTGCCTTTCTTCTTTCATGAGGAGGTTGCTTTTATTATACTGGCATATGCTGAAGGTCTGAACTCTGCTTTCCTCATAGAATTTACTTCGCAGGAAAAACAAGATCTCTTGAGTGCAAAAGATTTATGGGTTGCATATGAAATATTTCAGTATAAACTCAATATACATATTGTGGGAAGTTGTGACACCACTTGTGTTAGCACTTTTGGTACACTTGTTTTGGCAGTCCCACACATTCAGCGTGTCAATAGAAGAATGCACAGGACTCAACATATCATCATACTCAACAGTTAAGATTTATTACAGCCCCCTGGCAAGGATACACAGTGGGGGCGGTAAGGGGGAAAGACAGACCAGGCAGTCTGGAGGAATCCATGTGGAGGCTCCCTGTGTGCTCCCTGCAGGGGCCACAAGAGTAAAGCCTTCCTCTAGTAGTAGCATGGGCATAGTGTTTCTGCCTAAAGAAGCCAGTGTGACACTCAAAGTCCAGGGTTTTTATTGGGGGCTAATCATGTACGCATCCTTTGTTTTCCAGAATTCTAGTCTCCTAGAAGGAAAGCAGGTGTTCACCATAAATCACATTGTTTATTTAAGAAGTCTAGTCAGGCTAGCACAGCAAGCACATCTTATCACTCAGGGATGGTTTCAGAAGCCAGGTTTCTTTTTTTTTTTTTTTTTTTCTGAGACGGAGTCTTGCTCTGTCGCCCAGGCTGGAGTGCAGTGGCCGGATCTCAGCTCACTGCAAGCTCCGCCTCCCGGGTTCCCGCCATTCTCCTGCCTCAGCCTCCCGAGTAGCTGGGACTACAGGCGCCCACAACGCGCCCGGCTAATTTTTTTGTATTTTTAGTAGAGACGAGGTTTCACCGTGGTCTCGATCTCCTGACCTTGTGATCCGCCCGCCTCGGCCTCCCAAAGTGCTGGGATTACAGGCGTGAGCCACCACGCCCGGCCCAGAAGCCAGGTTTCTAGATGTCAGCCAAGGGCAAATCTTGTAAACAGGCCATTCTAAAGATCAGGCCTGTATAATTTGTTGAAAAAACTATTCTTTCCCTTTGAATGGCCTTAGTACCCTTGTTGAAAACCAACTGACTATAGAGGTTTATTTCTGGACTCTCAGTTCCATTCCATCAGTCACTATGCCTTGCCCCAGTATGACATTGTTTTGATTACTGTAACTTTGTAGTAGCTTTTGAAATGGGGAAGGGTGTGCCCTCCAACTCTGTTCTTTTACAGTACTGTTTTGACTATTCAGGCCCCTCGTAATTCCATGTATATTTTAGGGTCAGATTTGCCATTTGTCCTGAGATTTAATTGGGATTTATTGAATCTGCAGAGCAATTTTGGTAACGTTGACTTTTTTTGTTCTGGTTATCTACTGCTGAACAATAAACCACCCCAAGCTAAGTAGTGTAAAAGAACAACCATTTCTTTATGCACATGGATTCTGTTGGGTCAGGAATTGGGATGAGGCACAGGAGGGATGGCCTGTCTACTCCACGGTACTTAGGGTCTTAGCTCAGGATGACTCAGATGACTTGAGGCTGGAAGCATTTGGAGGTTTCTCCACTCATACACTGGCACCAGGACAGGTATATTCTAGGTCACTTATTAAGAGCCTTTCTAAGTGGTTTGATCTTTGCACAACATGGCTGCCCACTTCCAAGAGGGAGCAGTTGGTGGTAAGTGTTCCAAGAGAATGAGGAGTAAGCTGCCTTTTTAAGTGATCTAGCCTTTGAAGTCAGACAGTGTGTAGTCCATTGGACGAAACAGTCACAAACTCAAATTCAAGGAAAGTGGACATAGACCCTTACTTTTCCTTGGAAAACAATTTGGGGTCACTAATATGTCTTGTTGACTAGTCATTCCAATGTATGTGAATCACTCAATGTACTTAGGTGGTCTTTAATTTCTAATTGTCTAATTGTTTTTATAGGGTAATTGTTTTAATTGTTTTGTAATTCTCTGTATAGAGGTCTTGCACATTTTTCACTGGATTCATTTCTATGTATCAAGTTTTTAAAACCTATTATAAAATTATTTTTCATTTCATATCATATTTATATTCTTTATAGAAAAGCAATTTATAATATTCAACTTATATCCTGCAACGTTGCTAAATTTCCTTTGAAGTTTGTACAATTCTGAAGTTTCCTATACTTACAATCATGTCATCTGCAGATAGAGATGATTTTATTCAAATCTATATGCCACACTTCTTTTTTTTCCTTTTGTTGCCTTAGCCTGAGCTCCAATATCATGCTGAATAGAAATAGTAATAGCAAGCATCCTTTCTTGATTTCCAAGGGAAAGCTGTTATATGTCAATTGTTGGGGTCCACGTGTTTCCTAAACAAAGGAATGAACACACAAGACAACACAAGACAAGACAAACATGGCGGCCGCCTCCAATGGCGCGCTCTGCTTTATTTTATACAGTCGTTTGTGGAATGTTGCCAAGTCATAAGACACATTGTTGTTTTTCTGACCTTTCCCTGACTTTCTGGATTTTCAAGATGTTTACACATAAACAAGCCCCCAGGGTCTGCTGTTTGCAGCTGGCTTCTTTGTCCTCCCTGTTTACAGGGAAGGATGGCCCTGCTTCCTTTGTAAGAGCAGGACTTATCAGAACGTCTTACTTGCGAGCACGTAGTCCTCTACATCAATATTAACAATGGTGTTTCTTTCATATCAAGGAAGTTTTCTATTCCTAGTTCTTAAAGCATTTTTATTACTACTGAGTTACAAGTTGAATTTAATGCTTTTACTTCATTTATCAAGATTATTGTGATGTTTATCCTTTTCTTTGATTAATGTAGTGTGATGAATTACACAAATTGGTGTTCACATGTTAAATTATCCTTACATTTCTGGATAGAAACCTACTATGAGATGTATTTGTTTTCCTTACAAACCACTAGATTCTATTTGCAATTTTTTTTTTTTAGGATTTTTGCAACTGTGTTCATGAGAGAAATTGGTCCATAATTTCCTTTAGTGAATATCTTTGTCAAGTTTCATACCTCAAGTTATGCTGGGCTCATAAAAAGAGTGAAGAAACGTTTCCTTTGTTCTCTGGAAGAGTTTGTGTAAGATTTGTGTATTTTTGGCCGGGCGTGGTGGCTCACGCCTGTAATCCCAGCACTTTGGGAGACCGAGGTGGGCGGATCACGAGGTCAGGAGATCGAGACCATCCTGGCTAACACGGTGAAACCCCATCTCTACTGAAATACAAAAAATTAGCAGGGCGAGATGGCGGACGCCTGTAGTCCCAGCTACTCGGGAGGCTGAGGCAGGAGAATGGCGTGAACCCGGGAGGCGGAGCTTGCAGGGAGCCAAGATCGCGCCACTGCACTCCAGCCTGGGCGACAGAGCAAGACTCCGTCTCAAAAAAAAAAAAAAAAAAAAAAGGTTTGTGTATTTTTTCCTTAAATATTTTGAAGAATATTCTGAAGGCATAATGTCTAGAGTTTTTTTGTCGTGGTGGTGGTTATGGGAAGATTTTAATAATAAATTATGTTTTCTTTATATATGGACTAGATATATTTTTTGTTACTTGATTTTGTGTTTTTCAAGGAATTTGTGCATTTTATCTAAATCGTTGATCTATTTGGCATAGAGTTGTTCATGATATCCTCGTCTTTTTGAAGGTAATATGTATCTGTAGTCATACATATCTCCTCACAGTTTTTTTCCTTGGTGAGTCTTGCTAGAAGACTATCAACTTTATTAATCTTTCAGAGAATCAGTATTTTATTTTTTAAAATTTCTTTTGTACATTTGTTTTCTGTTTCACTGATTTATATTATTTATTTATATTGTCTTTAGTTTTTTATTTTGATTCTTTTTTTGTAGCTTCTTGAGATTGAAACATAATTTTTAAAAACCTTCCTTCTTTTCTGATATATGTATTTAAAACTATGTTTCCCCCTAAGTACCACTTTAGCTCCATCCTACAAGTTTTGAAATATTGTATCTACATTGCCATTCAGGTAAAAATATTTTCTAATTCTTGTTTTGATTTTTTTGTTCACTTATGAGTTATATATAAGGATGTATTGTTTTATTTCCAGGCAATTAGGGTTTTTTTTTTTTTAAGTTAAATTTTTGCTATTGATTTCTAGCTTAATTTCTCCGTGGCCAGAAAACATAATATGAATAGTTTCAATTCTTTGAAATCTGCGGAAGCTTGCTTCATGGCCCAGCATATGGAAATTATGATAAATGTATCATATGCATTTGAAAAGAATATGAATTTTTATTATTAGATTCAGTGTTTATATGTGCTAATTAGATCAAGTTTGTTAATTGTGTTTATAATTTTTATTTGCTTGTTCTCACAGCCATTAAGGGAGATATGTTAAAAGGTTTCCCATTATGATTGTGAAATTGTCTGTTTTATTTTTGCCTTATGTATTTTGAAATCATATTCTTGGATACTATCTCTTATACACACACATACAATTGTGATATCACATTAAGAAACGTCTCTATCTGTATTAATGCTCTTGCCTTAAACTCCACTTTATCTAATATTAGTATGGTTTCTTTTGGCTAGTATTTGCAGTGTATATCTTTTTCTATTCTTTAATTTTTGACCTTTCTGTGTCCCTTTATAAATGTGTGTCTCCAGTACTCATTTCAAAGTTGGGTTCTATTTAATTTGGTTTTTATCCAATCTGACCATTTTAGTATTTCAATTAGAGAATTTCATTCTTTTGCATTTAAAGGAATTACTGATATAGTTGGGTTTATACCAACTATGTTCCCAGTTTTGTTTTGTTTTTTTCTTCTTAACCATGTTTTATTTTTTTCCCCTTTCTTTTTGCCTTCTTTTGGGTTATTCAGTTTTTATAACAGTATCATTTTCTTTCCCTCTGATAACTTGTTAGACATTCTTTGTGCATGTGATTACTCTAAATTAAAAGATCTATCTCTGATTATAGTTTAATATAAATTATTACTTGTACCATTTTCCCTATAATGTGAAAATCTTAGACCACCAGGATTCCATTGTCTCTTTCCCACCTTTTCCTTTATTATTATTGTCATGTATTTTAATTTGATATATATGGTAAATTCCACAAGACACTGATGTTTTGTATGTCAGTATCATTATACCTACCTCCGATTTTACTTTTTCCAGTATTCATTGCTTTCCTGTTTCATTCTGGGATCATTTACCTTTTAACTAAAGAACTCCCTTTAGAATTTCGTTTAGTGTACGTCTTCTGGTGACAAATACTCTGCTTGGTTTTGAAAATGTTTTTATTTTGCCTTCATTTTTACAGGGTATTTTTACTGGGAATAGAATTCTAGATGGGTATTTTCTTTCAGCAATTTAAAGATGTCATTCCATTGTGTTCTGGATTCCATAATTTATTGAGAGGTCAGCTATTATTAGTCTTTTTTTTTTCTTTTTTTCTTGAGACGGAGTCTTGCTCTGTTACCCAGGCTAGAGTGTAGTAGTATGATCTGGGCTCACTGCAACCTCCACCTCCTGGATTCAAGCGATTCTCCTGCCTCAGCCTCCTGAGTAGCTGTGATTACAGGTACCTGCCATCACACCCTGCTAATTTTTGTATTTTTAATAGAGAAGGGGTTTCACCATATTGGCCAGGCTGATCTCAAGCTCCTGACCTCAAGTGATCCTTGGCCTTGGCCTCCCAAAGTGCTGGGATTACAGGTGTGAGCCACTGCACCTGGCCTTATTAGTTTTATTACTTTTTAAAAAGTAATATGCCTATTTTCTCTGACTGCTTTTAAGATTATCTTATTTTTGTCAGTTTTACAATGGTGTTACAAGGTGTACTTTTCTTTGTCTTTATCCTGCTTGAGGTTCACAGAGCTTCTTGAATCTGTGGGTTGATATATTTTCATCAGTTCTAGAAAATCTCAGCCATTATTTTATGGAATATTGCTTCTGTCCCATTCTATTTCTCCCCTTTAGGACCCCAGTATAAAAAATATATATTTGATCTTTTGACTGCATCCAACATGTTTTCAAACCTATTTTCTGTGTTTTCCTTTTTTTCCCTCTTTGTCCTTCTGTGCATCAGTTTTGTATTGACCTTTTTCCAGCCTTAATCCTATCTCCTGCTGTTTTCAATATGCTTTTAAACCCATCAACTCCATTTCAGACATTGTGGTTAATTCCAGGTTTATTTTTCAGTTCTAAGTTACCATTTGATTTTTTAAACATACTTTAGTTTTTTGGATGAGTTCCTAAATTGTTTTATTTTTTCCATATTTTTCTCTAGTTTTTGAAGTTCTTAATCACAGTTATTTAAAAGTCTTTGCTAACTCTAGTATCTGAGTTACCTGTGGGTCTGCTTTTATTGAATGCCAGACATTGTGCAAAAAAACTGTGAAGACTCATGATGTTTTCTTCCACCAAAGAGGTTACATCATGTGTTCTGCTAGTCAAATAGTGTGAAGATGACCGCCTTAATGCAGTCAGGGCCTTTGCTTAGTTGAGGCTGGCTTGCAGTTTTATTTAGACCCAAACTATGTCTAGTTTATCTTTGTTCATAGTGCATAACCCTCTTCGACTGTCTTTATTTCTCAGCACAGACAGGCTATAGGAAATTCCACCTTGCTTTTCAGTATTTTTGATTCACAGTTTAGGCCTATTGCTCCTGGGAGACTCAGACTTTGGCAAACATCTTGAGCAAGAAACCCGCTGTCTCTAAAGCCCTTCAAATATGTAATTATGTTACATTTGCTATATGCAACCACCAAACTTCTACTGGTTCTTCTGTCATGAAGAGTAATAAGGGATCAAGCTTGAATCCTCAGCCTTTAGCCACATCCAAATCAATAAGTGCTGCAGGGAGAAGAGAAGTTGTAAATCATTGGTGTTAGTTCAGTTCACAACTTCAGTGTTTTTGCTCCTAGGCTGTTCTTTGGGGTCTCTTTCCTCTGTCAGGCTGATGTCTTCTCAATACTAAGAGAAGAAAATTACACTATGTTTTTTCAGAAATTTAGCTCTTTAGCCTGCTGCCCAACAAAATGAAAACTTTGGCTCTTACTTGAGGGGGAAACTAGTTGCATGTTGTGTTGGGGTCCGCGTGTTTCCTAAACAAAGGAATGAACACACAAGACAACACAAGACAAGACAAACATGGCGGCCGCCTCGAATGGCGCGCTCCGCTTTATTTTATACAGTCGTTCCGTTTGCGGAATGTTGCCAAGTCACAAGACACATTGTTGTTTTTCTGACCTTTCCCTGACTTTCTGGATTTTCAAGATGTTTACATATAAACACGCCCCCAGCGCCCTGCAAACAGGCCCCCAACGCCCTGCTTCGTTTGCAAGAGCAGGACTTATGGGGAACGCCCTGCTTCGTTTGCAAGAGCAGGACTTATGGGGAACGCCCTGCTTCGTTTGCAAGAGCAGGACTTATGGGGAACGCCCTGCTTCGTTTGCAGAGCTGGACTTATCGGGAACACCCTGTTTGCGAGCACGTAGTCCTCTACAATGTTGAGGTCCCTTAAGTCTCTGGTTTTGTCACTCCAGCTCTGTGCAACCACAAATAACTCTGTCTTTCAGCAGTGCCCCTCTGCCTGCACAGAGCCCAAATTCTCAGCCTCTAACCTGTACTCCAGGGGAAAAATGACCACAGATACTCAGCTCACCTCTGAAAGTCTCATGACTTCTGCAGCATTCTCATACTTTCTCAATTGTGTTTATTTTATCCAGCTCTTCTGATTCTCAGTGGAATTTCTCAAAGCAGAAATCTCTTCATTTCTTGATGGTACTACCACAACGTCCTATCTTTTCCCTGCCCTCAAGTCCATCATCCACAGAAGTGTGAAAGTATTCTCTCTAACCCCAAGTCTGATCTTGAGGGTTATCAGCTTTAAAAATTTTAAATAGTTCTCCACAGCCTCAGCAGTGGTTTTGCAGAGGGACCTATGGAAAAAAGAAGGGAGATGCTAATGGTTTAGCCTTTGGACCCTAACTTTAACTTGGACCCATTTTAACTTCAAACAGTGAAGCTCATTTCTATCTGATATGTATATCAGGACCCTTTGAGTTCTCAGGTTCTTTCCCCTTGTTTCAATCATGAACAGAGTAAAGTATCAAGTCCTCAAGACTCTTGTGGTTTTTAACTTGCATCTCCAGTCTCATCTGCCATTCCCGACTCCCACCAAACTGCCTGCAGCTCTCATTGGATCCCAATCTCTCCCCACTTCCAGTATAGAATGGTGCTTCTCATTCTCAGATTTTGGTCAAATTGTTCATTCTGCTTAAAATGCCCTCTTTCCCTATCCTTTAAATCTCTGATTTTTATGTCACTCCTTTTCTTAGCTGTTGAGGAAATAATAGTTCTCATCAGTGTTACCATGATTCCCAGTGTGCATCTTTATACTTGCTGGGGTCTACAGTGTCTGGTACACAAGTACTTAAATATTTGTTCACTAAACGAATGAATGAACTAGGCTTTGGAAGATACTTAGGGTTCTAATTGGCATATTTAAGTGGGGAAGGCATTAATGAAAACAGGAGAATCCAAACAAAGGTAATAAAGTAGAAATAAGTGAGAATGGCATTGGTAGTCTGTGTGCAATGAATGAGAGAAAAGATTAGGTGGAGAACATAGATCTGCTGGATATGAAATCTTGGTTTGATAGCAAATAAGAAGTGTGCAAGTTTTTAACCAGCCAATGATATAATGAAAGCATTTGCTTGGGGATATTAACTTAGCAGAGTATGCAATTGGAATTGGAATAGTCTATCAAGGTAGAATCCTTAAAGTCATTCTTGTGTTCTGTGTACTTAACCAGTCAATGGAATCTTGCCCATTATACTTAGGCCTTTGGAGTATGAGCCATGGCACCATGTTACTTCAGAATCTCAGCCCCTCTCTCCTGGATTAAAGCAATAGTCTCCTCACCCCCATCATTCTCTGTGCTCCTACTAAAGGGATTTTTATAAAAACAAGTTAATTCTGCCTGTAACCTGCCTAAAAAGTTGTTTGGCTGTATTTTGCTAACAAACTTAACAAATTATACATAGTCCTTTACAACCCAACCCCACTCAACCTTAAAGAGGTTTGTTTCATACCACCCCTTTTCACATATATTTTGTTTTCATATGCACACCATGCCCTCATAAATATCTGTGACTTGCACATACTGTTTTCCTTTTCTGGAAGGCATCTCAACCTTTCCCCACTTGAAAAAATAGTTCAAATGCCACCTACTCTATGAAGCCATCCCCGACTTTCCCAGGTAAATTTAAATGGATGATCAGGCCTTAATCATATTTGTATGTATTATTTATTTATTTAATAATAATAAATAAATAAGAGACGGGGGTCTTACTGTGTTGCCTAGGCTAGTCTCAAACCCCTGGGCTCAAGTGATCCCTCCGTGAGCCACTGCGCCCAACCATATGTATTTTTAGAACTTAGCACGGTGTCTGGCACAGTATTGGCCTCTCCTAGGAATTGAGTTTTTAAAAAATTGTTACCAAAAGATTAATATTACTATTGTGTTTTACAAGAAGATTAAGATAACATATAAATTAAAAAATGGGTACCACCCACGCACTCCTGCAATACTCAGATACAATCACTATTAAACCAAATTTTGTGTACTATTCCGCAGTCATTTATGCATGCACACTCATGCAAATGTGTATGTGTAGTCCTTTAAATTCAAGCCTATGTTTTTGGGTGACTGAATACTAATTAAGAGAAAGGGTCTCGCTATGTTGCCCAAGCTAGATTCAAACTTCTGGGCTCAAGCAATCCTCCTGCTTCAGCCTCCCAAGTAACTGGGACTACAGGCATGTGCCACTGCCCTGGCTTAAGATATTATTTTAATAAGCCACTCAGTTAAATAAGAAAGTATTTATGGGGACTGGAAAGAAATAATAGAATGTGAGCAGGTGTTTAAGAAAACTACAGCTTCATAACTGATTTGCCTATCCTGTAGCTACATAGAGTCATATAACTTCAAAGCTGCAAACTGTGGATTCAGAGGTGGCAATTTTTGTTAACATGCTAACAAGGAAGATATCCTTCCTATTATTTATATATCTGAATACCAGTTTTCATAGCTGTACAGTAGAAATCATAGCACCTTAGAGGATTTATGAAAGGATTAGTGATAATGTATGTAAAATACTTGGCATGTAGTTGAGCAATAAATTATAATTATTACCATTTGTATTGATCAGGTACTTTACCATGACATGAGGGCAGACACATTAGGTTATATTGTCTTCTTAATAGCATTATTCCTTCAATACAATCATTCTGGATTTCTTCCGATCTTTAAGTCAGCTTTCAGTAATATGAAGTCAGCTTTCAGTAACATCCAGTAATATGAATTGGGGTATTTTACATTTGCATAAAATTATAGCTGTTCTTTTTGCTTGTCCTACCTCCTGCTGACTCATAGAATCAGCTTTAAAATAGACAAGCTATATTTATTTTTTGTAATGCTGCTACAGCAATGGCTTAAAATAATTCTGATATGCCCTTAATAATTAATGCAGACTTTGTTCTAATTGAGATATAATTTACAGATAATAATAATTTTGGGTAGCTGGGAACTATTAACATGCAACAGGTCTTTCTTCTAATTTCTCTATTTCTCTTTCCCTTCTTTTTGTATATTGATTTTAAAGGCCGACTCCAGGGGCATGAAAACAGACTCTATGTCAATAAAAATGGTTTGAAAGAAAAAATTATACAAGTAGTTTTCCATGTATAATTTATTAAAACTTTGCTTCACAGAAAAAATAAGCTAGGAGATATTCACGGTGTAAAATGTTTTCTCATTTCTGCAATGCACTGTTATACTTTTATTCTTTTTGTGTCTTTATGTTTTGTTCCCCCGATCACAGTGTAAGCTCTTTGGGGCAGGATCAATGTCTTATCCTTTTTGTGTCCCTTTCAAGTGCTCATCACAGTGCTATGTAATTGCTTATGAGGAAATTGTCTTTAAATGTGGTGTTCATAGTGTGATCTTATTTCCAGAGATATTTTACTTACAAGTTCAGAATCACATCTGTTTATCCTGCTAAAACCTATTAGGTAATTGCTCCTGTTGTAGCTAAATTATTTATCTATTATAATTACAAAAGCAAGACTGCTTTCTCTTAGCAATATTTTTTCTTCATTTGAGTGATCTGTGTGCATCTAACTGCATTATTCAGCAGGGAATTATCCAGGTTTCTGGTTGCTCCTGCTGTTTCTTGACACTACCTGCTGCTTTACCAATGTGCAAGTCTCAATGAACCATAATCATTACTTTCATGGATGTGTATGTTTCAGAATTTTACATGGTTTCCATCTCCATACACTGGCAAATGTGTCCTTCTATTGGCAAACGACACTTCTAACAGTTAGTTGTTCTCTATGGGGCGAAATTTATATATAAATAATTTGTGCAGATGGTAATCTTTTCGCACTATTCATCTCTCTCTATGTATCTATATGTCTGTCATCTATCTATCTATCAGTTCATCCATCCGTCTGTCTCTTCATCCATCTATCATGCTTAGTGTACTGTGCTAGGTACAATAGGGGATAAAAGAAGGCATAAGATTTAGTCTTTTCCTAATATAACTTACCATCTATTGAGGAAAAAAAATATGTATACATAGAGAAAAAGATCAGAAGCCAGAGTGGTACATGATGTCACAAGTAAATGATATGAACTCACACACTACAGATGATCCAATAAAAATATTTTGGGCTGGAATGATTCGGCATGTTCACTGAGTCTGAGTGATCGGATACAAACGAAAAGCACAGGACAATGAATTGCAATTTTTACCTACACAACTTACTGTTGGAACCTTATGAGTTGGGCTTTCTGAACTTCATTTTTCTCATCTGGAAATTGGGAATAATGATCATGACAATACCTTCTCAACCTTTTTTTTTTTTTTTGATTTGTGAATCATACAATCAAAGTTATTTTAAAAGTTCTGAAAATATTAAAGTGCAATCTAACTTCAGGGTGTGTTGTTTTAATTTTTCATCAACTACCACAATGTTTCTGCTCAAATATTACTAATTTAAGAAATACTAAAAGTTCAATAGAAAGAGAGGAGCAATGCTGGTTATGTAATATGTGTGTTTGCATGTTAATAGGGAAAGAAAAATTTGTCAGTAGCATGAAATCTGTCAATGGTGGGAGTATTTACACCATAGAACTCAGCAAACACTATAAATTGGGGCTTTATTTTTTGGAGAGCTATTTACCAGCATATTACTGGCCTGAACAAAAGCAACAGCAATGGGACTGGAGAGGAGGGAATACATAGTAGAGGGATGAATGAGGTAGAATCAGCAATACTCATCATCAGTTGGTTAATGGTGGGTGCAGTGTCAATGGGGAGATTCTAAAATGATTTATCAAGTTACTGGCTCGGATGATTAAAGAGGAAAACTTGTGCCTCTTACCAAGAAAAGGACTTCAAGAGGGGGGAAAGATAGTGAATTTTGTTCAAGGAATGTTGAAATTGAAGTACTTGTGGGACATGATGGTGAAAATGTACAGAAGACAGTGGTTATATGGATATAGAACTCAAAGGAGAGGACTGGATTCAATATGGCAATCATGAGGCTACAACTAATAACTGAAGTCATGGGATTAGATGAACTTTACAACAAAGGGACCCTGGGAAAGACTGCAGTAAGTCTTCATGTTTTATAAAGTAATTATAAACCATGTCTTTTTGTTAAATGACAGTTTTAGTGGATAAAGTTATGTTTCTTTGCAAATTCTGCTTTTAGAAGTAAAATTATCACTGCAATGTAAGTGAGTTTTAAGAAAGACTGGTATGTGATGAAAAATGTTACGGATTTGATTTTTGAGGTCTTTACAGCAAGATTTATACAAATGAAAGTTGCAAACAACAAAAAGTTCGTTTAATATCCAAAAGAAGTTTATGTCAAACATTTGAAAGAACAAAAATATTCTAGAACAAAGAGGGAAACAAGTTATTTTAGAAATCAACTTAAATATAACTTCTATCTTAGCCCCGTGTTGTAATTATTTACTACTTTGTCTCACCGTTTGGCGCTGCGGGCGGGGGTGGGCTGGGGCACAACACTGTGTCTTTTATCTATGTTTAGGGCGTTGTACATAGTATATACTCAGGAAGAAAACCTGTTTATTCCATGCCAGAATGGGAGGTTTGAACAGATGACCTGGAAGTTCCCTTTCAACCCTGAGAGTCTATAAAAGGGAAGTGGTTATTACCGCTTAAAAGAAGTAGGCTTAGTCCTACTTCCAGAGAGCCAATGTTTTCATAGTTACAGAAAGGTAATAGACTGTCAGCTCAATATGACACTGGTAAGAATTTTCTAACGATTATGGCTATACAACAGAAGAAAGGCTGTCTCGGAAGGTGGTTAGCTCTGAAACAACTGGTGTTCAAGGGCTGGAAGGACCCTTAGGTATCTTTAGGTCTTCCTAATCTTTTTCATGCCATTGCCTATACAGAAAATGGTATAACACAAATAAAAAAATTGTACAGCAATTTTTGACACATCAATGTCTCAGGCATACTTGTCACAAGTTCTCAGGGCTTTGGTTGGGAAAACTCTGATTTAGTCTAAGATCCTCGTTTGCAGAGGGGGAAACTGAATCTTAACGAGGGAATGCAATATTCCCAAGTCCTTAATGTTAATACTGGAACGAGAATTGAGACTAGAGACTGTGGACAACTAGTCAGTTTCCTCCGCTCAAATTAAGCAGGCTGGAGGCCAGACTGGAAGACTGCAGTAGATGGCAGAATAAACAGTCTAAAACTATATTGCTTTAAATGTGGTCCCACGACCACAGACATTACAACTTGTCAAACTCTGGGGAACTCGCTAAAATGCAGATTAATGGGCCCCACACAGACACACGTAATTAAGCTCTGCGGTAAAGGCTTGGAATCTGCAGTTTTAAGTTTGCGAATCCCCTCCTCTCCCGGTACTATTTCTGAACTCCGAGCTCCCAGCCCTGGCTTGAACTGAGACGCTGCGCTTGTCGCACAGCACCTGCCGATCGGACCTCGGGGTCCTGGATGCAGGACTGTCTGTTACGTACAGCCTTTGTGGCCGTCACGGGCGGACACCGGCCAACGCCGGGTCGGGGTGCGTCCGCCGCGGTCCCTCCATCACCTTCCTGGCCGGGCAGAGGAACCCACTGCTCCGGGCCGTCGGGGCCAGAGGCGGCTCAGCAGCGCCCCCTCGAGGCCAGAGCCCTCCGCAGGCTAGCGGGTTGCGGTTTCCCTTCATCTCCGCAGCGCCTCTTCCTCCCACGCAGTGCCGCCCACCGGGGACGCTCTCCCGCGCCTGCGCCAATTCCGCCCTGCCCCGCCCCCATCTACCGACCGGATGTTAACAGATTTCCCATAGTGCCTCACTAGTGGCGGGCATGATAACAAACACCGGAGGGTCGCACGCGGGTTCCAGTTGTGATTGCTGGCGTTTTTCTGTAGTGTCAGGAGGTTCTCCGATATTGGGGCCGGGTCACTGCCTCATCCGCTGGAGCGATGGCGTTTCTCCGGAGCATGTGGGGCGTGCTGAATGCGCTGGGAAGGTCCGGAGCGGAGCTGTGCAGCGGCTGTGGGAGTCGACTGCGCTCCCCCTTCAGGTAGGCCCGCTCGCCTGTGCCCTAGGGGGCGGCAGGGCCCAGGACGTCCCGGGGCTGGAATGTAGACCCCATTCTTCACTGTCTGCCCCTCCTAGGAGTTCAGAGCCACCCTGGTTCTTTGATTCAGACCTCGACCTTGCCAAGGGGACTGTGGCTTTGAGACCAGGCCTTGACTCCCTTAATACCCCGTACCTTGCTTCTTGCTACCCTCCACTCGCTCCTCCCACCCCTCCTCACTGTAGCTTTGGATCCATTCCGCCGCCTCTGCGATTTCCCGCGGAGTGTCTGGCCACCATCTAGGCATTGAGGAGGCGGGGCCCAGGAGCTGGAGTATAGACGCTTTCCTCCACTCTCTGCCCTTTCTAGGAGGTAAGGGCTTTGAGACTTCCGTCCTGCAGTCGCTCCCCTCCGTTTAGGACAGGGTTTTAATAAGTCTCTAGCATTCTTGTTGAAGGCGTTGGAGACATAGGAGTATCTTGATGACATCTCTTATTTGGGATCTATGCTCATAATATACATGTGCATATTGACAGTTAAACATCTGATACTGGTTATTTTCTTTTTATTCATATGTAGTTTTGTGTATTTACCGAAGTGGTTTTCATCTGTCTTGGCAAGTTGTCCAAAGAAACCTGTAAGTTCTTACCTTCGATTTTCTAAAGAACAACTACCCATATTTAGAGCTCAGAACCCAGGTAAGGTGTTTGGGGGCTTGTACCCTTTTCTCATGTAATAAAAATGCCATTAAGCAGTTAAATAGCAATGTTGAATTGCAGTACTAAAGCATTCAGTGACTGCAGGAACAATCACTGCACTGATTCCTATTTCCTGTAAAACAGGAAGTTCTATTTTATACCCAATGAACATACTTTCAATATAAGTGAGAACTAATAAACGGTATTTTAAAAATAACGTGTAGTGTAGAAAGCACCCTAGGAAGAGGATAAAAAAGCTGAATTTCGGGCCTGGTTGCCTTTGGTCTAGAGGACCACTGATGAATTATTTTCTCTTGCTTAGCTCCTCCTTTTTCTGCTTCAGGGAATTGTTAATAACGTTGCAGCTTCTGTGGAAGCATCCATAAACTGTAAAGTTCTATGCAAATTACTGCTGCTTTCAGGAGCTTTCAAGATAAGAAAACATAAACCTTTCCATCATAGGAATTCAGAGCCACTCTGGTTCTTTGATTCAGACCTCAACCTTGCCAAGGGGATTGGTGGGTTGTAAAGGATAAATCCTTTCTTGTCTTGGGTTCCTGAAAAAAAACATTTCCAGGTAGGATGTTTGTTGATGCCCTAGAAAGCCTGTAGGGCTCTTATTTTAGGTTATAGTGTAAAGGTAATAGCTATTTTTTTTCCTTATGATTTCTAAAGCATCACAGGGCAGTTGTGAAAATCTAACGAACTATAATAAAAAATGCTCACATTAGGCTGGGTGAGGTGGTTCACACCTGTAATCCCAGCACTTTGGGAGGTCAAGATGGGTGGATTGCTTGAGAGACCAGCCTGGGAAACATGGAAATCCTGTCTCTACCAAAATTACAAAAAATGAGGTGGGCGTCGGGGCACAGTGCCTGTAGTCACAGCTACTTGGGAAGCTGTGGTGAGAGGATCACTGGATCCCAGGAACTTGAGGCTGCAGTGAGCCATGATTGCTCCACTGCACTCCAGCCTGGGTGACAGAACGAGACCCTTTCTCAAAAAAGAAAAAAAAAAGCAGCTCACGTTATAGGTAAGGAGTTAGTTTCAGAGACATGCTTAAATACCCACATCTTTTAAATGTAAGAGTTAGTACTAACAGGTAGTTTAAAAAATCAGTTAATTGCACGCCATCATTCCGGTTAAGATGAAGAAGAAAGTGGAGAATAACAGATTGAATTTCGAATAGTTTGTTTCCAAATGATATTTCTGTTACTGAAATACGAGGCAATGTTATGAATTGAGAATGTGTTTTGTTGTTAGCTTTTATAAGTTTCATAAGTCCTCAAAGACTTGAAAAAGTATTTTGCTTGAAATATGGAAGTAAAAAACTTGAAGCAATTAATCATCCAGCTTCTTAAACTAGTAATCAGCCTGGTGCAGTGGCTCATGCCTGTAATCCCAGCACTTTGGGAGACTGAGGCAGGTGGATTGCTTGAGCTCAGAAGTTTGAGGCTAGCCTGGGCAACATAGCGAAAACCCGTCTCTACAAAAAATACTAAAATTAGCTGGACATGATGGCGCCTACCTGTCGTCCCAGCTACTTGGGAGGCTGAGGCAGGGAATCACTTGAGCACAGGAGGCAGAGGTTGAATTGAGCCTAGATTGTGCCACTGCACTCCAGCCTGGGTGACGGACCCTGTCTCAAAAAAAAAAAAAAAAAACACCTAGTAATCAAACTGTTGACTGTTTCTGGTGGTATATGATATACTCCTTAGTTGTTAGATAACAGACTTTTAATAATGTTGGATAAATTACTTACATTTAAATTAGTTGGATACAGGAAAGTTAAATCATTTTATTAAGTTATGTGTGGTATGGATTGTGCTTTCCTGGATATCTTTAGAAATTATCCTGAGATGTAAAATTGTGGCATCTTTTTTCATTTTATTTCATTCCATAGATGCAAAAACTACAGAACTAGTTAGAAGAATTGCCAAGCATTGGAGGGAACTTCCTGATTCAGAGAAAAAAGTAAGCACATAAGTTTTCAACATGGCTGACCAGTTATTCTGCAGTTAGGAGCTATTGTCATGTCCTTTAAAGGACCAGATGGATCAGACTTTTTAAAAAATAATCTGTTATCTACAAAGAAACTTTATATCTTCTCATCTGCATAGTGAGAATATGGATGTATGGGGTGAAGGTGAAGAAGTGTCAGCAGTTTGAAAATGGAGGCTGATTACTAAACTCTCACCTTGATTAGTATGTATAAGGAAAATGTATGTTTTAATCCATATACATCCTCATCCTAGAGCACATTTCCACCTGGTGATAAAATCTCTCTATCTGAAGTCATGCAGTTGCCTTTCCCTGGCATGTGCTGTGTTGAATTTGCCAGCAATAGTTTGTTGACTTGATTTGGGTTTTTTATTTATAGGTATATCAAGAGGCTTATAAGGCGGACTGGGAGGTATACAAAAAAGAGATAAGCAGATTTAAAGAACAGCTAACTCCAAGTGAGATTACATCTTTGGAAAAAGAAATCCTGGACAAGCGTTTAAAAAGGAAAGCTGTGACAAAAAGAAAAGTGAGTATCATTGAAATACTTTTTTCTTATGGTAAAGAATTGAGATTTATATAACTATGAATATAGGTAGTTTTCTCTTAATAAGAATAGGCAGATACAATATGGTAGAATGTCATCAGGTATTCTTCAATTAGGCAGAAGTGGGATAGTTCTCTTCTGAAAAGTGAGCTAGCCACTAGGACCACTTGTCATTGAGTCTGTTTGGAAATCCTTGTTGCTACTTTCAGATGTATCCACATTTAAGGTGTACAGTTAGTAGAACAGTAATGAAAACTACAGGAACAGAGTTATGAAACAGTCAAACCAGGAGTAGCAAGAATCTTTGCTTCTGAGTCTTCTCTAGAATAACGTATTGATTTGAATTATTCTATAGATTATGGTGAGTTTGATATGGAATATTGCTGAGTAGACTGCATTAATTCATTAACACATCAGGAAAATGCCAGTTTTATCTAATCAATTAAGTGCCTTTAGAATGGAATTCTTTTTTTTTTTTCCTTCAAAGAAGTAATTATTAAAAACCTCACATGGTTCAAAATTTGTAGTTCCCAGCTTAATGTATTAATTCACATAAATGTCATTGTTTGAAAGTTACACATTTTTTTCGTGGAGCCAGTATTAGTTGTGAGGTGGTCAGTTTGCTAGTCGTGTACCTGCACTATTACAAAATGATCATCAGAGTTAAAACTATTTCTTTGAAAGACTAGATTACACCCTTGAATGTGAGACGCCAAAACATCTTTCCCTGACCCTAATGTTTTAAGCTGTCCTAGCACTAGGGTTGAGGACCCGCCCAGTTTTGAGACCATGGTACTGCTACTTTAGGGTGGCTGATCTGATCAGTAAAAGGAAGCCAGAAAGATACTAAGAGTGAAAAATAGAGTGTCTACATAAGGATGCTGTTTGGAAGAGCGATTACTAAAGTATATCCTCCCTCTTTCATTCTCCCTTCCTCCTTAATGTGCCCAGCCCACTGTGCTAAGAGTAGAGAGGACCAGAAACAAGAACTGGACGTTTATAAAGTTTCCCTTGTCATTCTCTCTTTCTTTTGTAGTTGTTCTTGACTCCCAGTACCAGCTAGTTCAGAGATCAAGTGAGAAGTGTGAGGACTAGGAAGTTACAAGTAAAACCCTCAGGAGAGAAATCCCTAGTGGTAGCTCTAGAAACAAAGAGGGAAATAGTTAAGTTTCAAAGTGCTTGGAGTCTATAGTAGTTTCAGTACTTAGTGACTGAGAGATTCGGAGAGAAGAAACTAAATCAGAGGAGTCCTACTTATAGTTATGAATAAAAGTTGAATTTGTTACTGATTATAGCCAAATTGCTATTAAGAGCCACAGAATTTTATAAATTACAGGTACTACTTACCATCCAAATTCAGAAACTTAAGTATGATAATGCAGTATCACTCCCTGAACTCAGAAATTAAACTGATAGTAAGGGATACTTGTATTCTTTTCCATAGTTTCTTCCCTTTTGGTAACTAGTAAAACCAATTTAACACAACGATGGAGCTTTAAAGGTGGAGACATTCAGAGAATGGAATGAGATGAAAGATTATTAAACAAATAGTCCATTGTTCTTGGGTCGTGGTGGAAGCATGCAGTGATTTGGTCAAGGGGATGGTAGTGTCTTGCAAGGATGCGCTTGAGATTGTTTTATCTTGTAAAAAGGTTTTGTACATATATATTCAGTTATATATTTCACGGAGACTATGAAAATATTAGGTAAAGGAAATGGTTTTGTATGGAAAGTAACTGGTGAAATCTAATATAATTTTCAAAATAGTGCTGTCAAAACAATTCTGACCACAAGATGTAATAATCACACTATATAAGAATCATAACATTCACTTTAAGGAATAATCTGTAATGCATAGTAGTGAATAAAGTTTCTGTAGGTAAAATTAAGTCTCATGGAGATTAACACTATTTCCGACCCTCCAATTTTTTTTAATTCAGGAGTTAATACAACTTGGAAAACCAAAAAGACCTCGTTCAGCTTATAACGTTTATGTAGCTGAAAGATTCCAAGAAGCTAAGGGTGATTCACCGCAGGTAAAGCTGAAATACATTTTTGTTTAATTTAAAAAATACTTCGACAGGAAAAGTCTAGAGTGCCATATGTCAGGTAGTGAAGAAAAGTAGTGGATATCCAGACAGTAAACTCTTTTGATAAGGCCCTCTTTTAAGAAAAATGTTTTTTCTTACCACATACAATCAATTTTGGTATGTAGTTGCCAACACATACATACATACATTGCCAACTTTTTAAATATAAATACTTAACATTTTTTTAAATATGTAGGGATGTTAAAGTTCTTCTGGAGGCTTTTCTGCTTCAGCAGTTCTTAACTGTTTTACAATCACTAGAAAGAATGAGAGTAGAGCTGCAATATTTTCTATGAGGAATTGATTGTAACCTGTTGCGTCATTTATATCTTTTAATAAAATTTTGGTTATGCCCATAGGGATGTGTTATGCTTATGAATGTCATCATATCAGTGTGTCAAAGAAAACAGAAAGCTTGTCAATCCCTGCTGTGGCTTAGTCTTTCCTGTTTTTTTTGCTGCTTAGAAGCTCCAAATGGGCAGTTGCTTTTTTTCTTGAATCATATGACATGGTAAGAGACATGGATGTTTAGATCCTTAACCCATGTTAATCTAAGATGAAATTTTTGGCATTCTGCCTTCGGGATTATTATATCTGTAGTTCACTTTACAAATTCTGTTTCTGTATCCCTAAATAACATTTTATATTGTTGCTTCTTGATTTTTTTTTTCAACTTAAATCATTGTTTATCTTATGCTTTAAGCATTACCTACCACCATTTAAGGTATACATTTAACTGTCATCCTACGGTTCTCATGTTTCCATTCCTCTACCTCCCAATATGGTTAAAATTTTGGTTAGCTCGGTATTGTGTGTTTGGATTAGGTTGGTGCAAAAGTAATTGTGGTCTTTGCCATTAAAAGTAATGGCAAACACAGTAGTTACTTTTGCACCAAGCTAATAGTATTATGATTATGATTATGCAGGCTTATTCACAGCTGAGCTATGTCATATGCTATGATTATTTTTTCTTTCTTACGAAACTTATTTTCCCTGAAGTTGCTTATGTCTTTGTTCAGTTAGATTTGTGGGTTTTTTTTTTGTACTTACCAATAGTTCACCCTCAAACTTCTCAGTATTCACCAGCTTTTAGTAAATTTAGGATGTATTTTTCTTTCAGTTTAACTCTGAAAACTGGGGTTTGTTCCAGTGTGACTGTTGCCTTCTAATCCCAGTATACAGCTAACATCTTGAGATCTCCTTCATTATCCTTGTGGTGGTGCTTTTGCTTCTGTTGTTTACTTTTTTGGTTTTCTCTGATTCTTGTGTAGCATCTTTCCCGGTAAGGGTGCATGGGAAATTAAGTTTCTGAGTTTTGCATGTCTGAAAATGTCTGTATCCTCACATTCACTTGTTAGACTGGGCATAGAATTCTAGTTTGGAAAACCTATTCCTTCAAAATGTAAAAATTCCTTTTCTTCTACCTTTTTGTACTGCTTTTGAGAAATTTAAAACTTGTTTTGATTATTCATCCTTTGAATGTGATCAGGTGCTTTTTTCCCTCCCCTTTAGAACTCCTGCTACTTGTATATGCATCTTCTGAGCTGGTCCTCTAATTTTCTTATTTTTTCCGTACTGTTTTCCTTTAGCTTTCTTTCCTTTTTTTTTTTTTTCTCCCCCTGAACTGCTGGATACATTTTAACTTAATCTGTCTGCTATTAGCATGGTGCCATTTCCTTCAACTGTACCTGTACCTGGTTTTCACAGAGTGACACTAATTTACTCTCTAGAGAGGATAAATGTCCTACAATTTGCCATGGTAGAAATTTAACCTCTTTTTTTTTTTTTTTTTTTTTGAGACAGGCAGCCTGTTACACAGGCTGGAGTGCAGTGGCACTATTTCAGCTCACTGCAGCCTCCGCCTTCCGGGCTCAAGCAATTTTCCCACCTCAACCTCTTGAGTAGCTAGGTCTACAGTCATGTGCTACCAAGCCTGGCTAATTTTTTGGGTATTTTGTAGAGACGAGGTATCACCATATTACTTCAGGCTGGTCTCGAACTCCTGAGCTCAGGTGATCCACCCACCTCAGCCCCTCAAAGTTCTGGGATTACAGTTGTGAACCACTATGCCCGACCCAACCTCTATTTTTTTTGAGTCAGAGTCTCACTCTGTGGCCCAGGCTGGAGTGCAGTGGCATGATCTTGGCTCACTGCAACGTGCGCCTCCCGGGTTCAAGCGATTCTCCTGCCTCAACCTCCCTAGTAGCTGGGACTATAGGCATGCACCACCACACCTGGCTAATTTTTTGTATTTTTAGTAGAGATGGGGTTTCACCATATTGGCCAGGCTGGTCTCGAACTCCTGACCTCATGATCCGCCCGCCTCGGCCTCCCAAAGTGCTGGGATTACAGGTGTGAGCCACCGCACCCAGCCCTAATCTTTTTTAAACAGTCTTTCAGCCAATCTTGTGTTTAACCTTAGCTTCACCTGTTTTATACCTATCTGGTGCTGCCAATTCCTGAGATACTTGGGAATTCTGTATTGTAAATCAGTTGCTTTTAGGTTTTCTCCACTGTCCGTTTAACAATTAGCTTTCTTTTGTCAGTTAAGTCAGTTACCACTAATGCATCTGCTTTTTCGCTTCCAGAATTTTGTGTTGTCAGTGCCCTCTTCTGTTATCTTCGTTCATGTGGGTTTATGCCTTAAAAGGTTTCTTTGTTTAATGGGATTTTAGGGAGAGCAAAAATAAACATCTTTGGCTGGGCATGGTGGCTCATGCCTGTAATGCTGACAATTTGGGAAGCTGAGGTGGGAGGGTTGCTTGATTCCAGGAGTTCAAGACCAGCCCGGGGCAACATGGTAAGACCCTATCTTTATAAAAAGGGTTTTTAAAAAATTAACCAGGCATGGTGGTACACACCTGTGGTCCCAGCTACTCCAGAAATTGAGACAGGAGGATCACTTGAGCCCAGGAGGTCAATGCTGCAGTGGGCTGTGATCATACTACTGCATTCCTGCCTGAGTGACAGACCTTGTCTCAAAAAAAAACGACAACAAAAAAATTCTATCCCTTTAATTTTATAAATGAAGAGCCAAGCCCAAGGGAGGTAAAATAACCTTTTCCAGGTCATATAATTAAGTTCAGCTAAGTAGACTTACTGGACTTGTGTTGTATTGTTCTTATTACTGTATCTAAACACTGAAGCACAGATTTTCAAATAAAACCTAAAGCTACATGGAAGGAATAAAAACAGACTTTGAGGTTAGTTTATGTCAACATATAGATTATACCTGAATATTAATATTTCTGAATCAAAAATGTATACCTTCATTCAATTCATTTTTAGAAATTGTAACAGTTTGATAGTTTTTGTTTAGAGAGAAAAGATGTTAAGAATTGATGAGGCCTTGCCTGTAATTCTTGGTATCTGAGTTTTTGTTGTTGGAATGAATAATAAAGGTCACTGTAGTCCCCATATCTACCTTAACTTAAACATATATTGTTTTACAGGAAAAGCTGAAGACTGTAAAGGAAAACTGGAAAAATCTGTCTGATTCTGAAAAGGAAGTGAGTATTATGGTTGTTAGTCTCAAGTGTCTACTTAGGATATCTGTGAGAGAATGTATTAGGGCAAGGCTTGATTCATGTGAAGACAACCTTATATTTCTAATAATACAGGTATTCTAAAATTATTTTCATATTCTTAGAACCAGTTTGACATTTTTCTCTTGGTACTTTTTGTCTGCAAATAAAATTGGTATTTAAAACCACAGCACTCATAAGCCTGAGTGTCCACTGTATTTAGTGGCAGTCATACCCTGCTCTTGCCCCCTTCCTGCACCTCAAGATCTGAACTTGTAACAATTTCATTCAAAGAGATAACAGTCTATCTCTTAACATTTTCCTCATCTAACTTTTATCTCATGAAAATATTTCTTCTCCAGTCTGCCTTTATACATGTAGAATGGTAATGTAATTTCTAAAGTATATACAGAACCTTTCCAGAAATTAATTGCGATTTTAAATAATCATTTTATCTCAAAAAATAAGTAAATCATTTTAACAGTTATGCTTTTTCTCAGATATATATTCAGCTTGCTAAAGAGGACGAAATTCGTTATCATAATGAAATGAAGTCTTGGGAAGAACACATGATTGAAATTGGACGAAAGGATCTTCTACGTCGCACAATAAAGCAATGACAAAAATATGGTGCTGAGGAGTATTACAAGTAGAAGATTGAGATGTGTTCACAATGGATAGGCACAGGAAACCAGTTAGGTCTCAATGCCTGAAGCTATTGTAAAATTAGAAAGGATAAAGTTGGTAAACCTTTTATATTCAGTGTCTTTTTCTTCAGCTCATGGACTTCTGCCAGTGTAATACTTGCTTTGGAAAACCCAGGTAAAGGTTCATGCAAAATTTGTTTTGTGTTTAGGAACTACTGAGAATCAGAGTAATCCATGCAAATGTGAATCATTTTACCTTTGACAAAGGTAAATCAGACTATAAAGTTTTTTTTTTATACAGGATGATGACTATGGAAAGAGTATTCTTGTTTCCTTATATTATGGAGGCAAGAGTTTCCTTTTCAAAATTGTTACAAATTGTAGAAAACACAACGTTCTGTGATACAATTGTGCATTTTTCAAAAAGCAGGCAAAACTCATCTTGGTAAATTACAGTTCCTAGGTATAATTCATATTATATTCAGAGTTGATGGTTGTACACCTAAGTGATTGCTGGTTTCAGTCGCAACTGTGTATAAAAGGGACTGAGAAATTTATAAACCTTTTTCTTAACTGTCTTTTTTCTAAAGTAAAAACTAAGAAATTATGTACCAGATTTATGCATATTATTTTGTTGCATAGAATAAAATTTTTAATCTTTAATTTTACATTTCCTAAATATATTTTAAGACGAAACATTTGTTTTACAGCTTTTTCCTTTTTTTAAGTAAGGAATTTTATTTTTTTCTGAATTATTTTCTCTCATGTGAGTATATTGATCCAGAAAGAAAACTTGTATTATATATGTTTTAAAATGAGAAATCTAAAAAACGAAAAGTCTCCAAAGTCTCTGGAATTTGAAACACTTTGCATAATGTATAAAAGCCTGTTTAAGAGACAGCCAACTATGGCCTGTGGGTCAAATCCAGCCTGCTGCCTGCTTTGTATGACCTGTGAGCTAGGAATTGTGTTTATAATTTTAAATGTTTTTTTAAAAGACTTTTATGATACATGAAAATTAACATGAATCTTTAGTGTTCATAAATAAAGTTTATTGTAACACAAGATCATTCTTTTACTTGTCTATGGCTGCTTCTCTGTTACAGTGGCAGAGTAGCTGCCACAGAAACTAGAGCCCACAAAGCTTGATATTTACCATCTGTCCATTTATGGAAAAAATTTACCAACCCATGGTCTATAGTATAGTGTGGTATGACCACTTTTCCAATGTACTAAAGTGTTGGGATAGCTTTTTCAACTGTTTTCAGATGTTCTTGTTTTAGAATCATTGTCACCTTTAAGAGGAAAAAGGTCATCACTAGATAAGCTAAACAAATTGTTGCTTCTTGGTGTTAGCAAGGAAAATAATCTAGTTTCAAATTACATTGCAGTATAATGAAAAAGATCCATATACTGTGGAATGATATTCTTTTAAAATTATTTATGGCTTAGTAAAAATGTACCTTTTCCAGTTAGCACATATCACAAAAATCTCACTGTAGTTGAAAGCGATCCTTCTTTAGCATTTGTTTATCCTTTTAGGAAAGTCAAGCAAAGGTTTTCACTGCCTGTTTGAGCAGAATAATTCTCATCAGTTCACAGGTGTAGGATAACTCAATTTACATGCACTTTATATGTTATGCAAAATATTTAGAAATTGTAGATTCTAGATCTCCAGAAAGACTTTTGAAGACTTTGATGTCACAAAAAGATGACTTGTTATATGCTGAGCTTGACAAAGGTAGGAACGGAAGAGAAAATAGCTTACGAGGAAAGATGAGGCTTTAAATATATAAAGTTGGATATTTTAAAATAACTTTTCCCTGTGGGTGCTTCTCACTCTCGGTGCAGACAGGACAGTGTCAGCCATTGGTGAAATAGATAGGATAGGTTTGAGGCCAGAGCAGTCTGGGAGTAGGGGGAAAGAGAAGGAGGTGTGCTAGTGTCTATCACAGGCTTTCTCAATTTGGTTTTCAGGAGAAAATTCAGCCCTAAGTCCCTGTGTCATCTAGAATGGTACTAATTATGTACAGTCTTTAGGAGAATGGAGAAAATCGTAACTCAAATCATCGACTCAATTCCGTTCTCTTCAGATGAGCTGAGAGAGCACATAGGAGTGTTTGTTATGAGTAGTATGTAATGATTGAGATAGAGGAATGAGTTACATAAACATCTCAGGACAAATGCAGCATGAAAAACATCTTTGTAGTTACCCTGCAGGGCAATTTCCTCTGAGTTCTTTTAACATGAACTACCCGTATTATTTTATACTTAACATTCATATCATAACTTCCCAATATATTCGGTGTTAAGTATGTTTCTCAAGTACTTACACAACTTAATGTAGGGGGGAAAGGTGTAAACAGTGAAAAAAGAGCAAAACTATTTTATGGTAATTTTATGGTAATATCAAATTGTATTTGGTTCTCTGTTTCTAAAATAATGTAATTTTAAATATTTTAAATAATAGGATAACCTGGTTTCCAAGCTTTTTTTTCCCCCCGACATCCAGAATACATACTGGATCCAAGCCTTTCTTAAACTTCAGTACATGTGGAAGACTGGCATGGCATATACCAAATACCATTCAGTTGTAACAGTATACACAGATTTTCTCTTATAAAGAATAAGAACATCATAACCAATGACCATTCATGTAAAGTCTTATTATTGTGTGTGTGTATGTGTTAGAGTCTCACTATGTTGCACAGGCTGGAGGGCATGTTGTGATCTTGGCTCACTGCAGCCTTGACCTCTTGGGCTCAAGTGATCCTTCCAAGTAGTTGGGACTACAGTAGTTGCACACCACCATGCCTGGCTAATTTTTGTATTTTTTTGTCCAGATGAGATCTTGCTGTGTTGCCCAGGCTGGTCTCAAACTCCTGGCATCAAGCGATTCTCCTTCCTTGCCCTCCTAAAGTGCTGAGATTATAGGTGTGAGCCACCATGCTTGGTCATAAAGCCTTACTATATTTTTTGGAGACACAGTCTTGTTCTGTCCAAGCTGGAATGCAGTGACGTGATCATGGCTCACTGTAGCCTTGAACTCCCAGGCTCAAGGGATCCTCCCATCTCAGCCTCCTGAGTAGCTGGGATTATAGGTGCAAACCATCACAGCTTACTATTAGTTTTTAGACTTTTCTTAATTTGATCCAACAAAGTAGTTGCTGTAGGACCTGAGTGTTAGAAGGAAAGATGCTGAAGAAATGAAATCAAGCAGGGTGTATACTGTTGTGAATAGTCATACAGTAGTTTTTATACTTTTGTTCTTTGGAATACCAATATTAGGTTTTATGAAAGTAATTTGATGAGGGAAGAGAGGGTTGTGTATTTATTTTACTTTCTGATGTTTGCTTAAATAATACTGTGTACATATTCAGTTTGCTATAATTCTGTAATCATGCTATTGTATTTGGCTAACTCCTTTTTTGGAAATGTCTCTTTTTTTGGACAAGGCATATGTTAGTTTTCACTAATTGCTCTGAATGTGTATATTTAGATTTCTGAATTGAAAAAAAAAGTAGCATACAATAAGTAGATTTAAAGTAATTAGAACACTTTATTGATTTTTCTGATGTTTTCTGTACCTAAAATTTATCACCACCAGGTTGTGCTAAAACAGCAAGAAGTTTTTATATTGCGAGTGACAGTACCCATTATTTCTCTTAATTTTACTAACATTTACTATAAGAATATTCTCTCCCTCTTTTCTCCACTCACAGCCACTCTCCTTCCTCTTAATCACATCAAGCTATCACAGACAAATCTGAAAATGTTACAAGCACAGCCTATGTTGTATGTTTTGAAATTTTAAAACAGTAATGTTCTTTTTAAAATTGAACTTCTGCAAAGAATAAGAAAATGAATACATTTATTACTTTAAATTTGTAAAGCTTTCCAAAGTAAAACCATACAAAGCTAGTGTCAGTCTTTCTCATCATTCACAAACAAAGAACTTTTGTTAATTGATTAAGTCACTTATTATATTTGATATGAAATACATAAAACATACAACCATTCTCTAATACATTTCAGAATGTTTCACTGGTTAAGGAGCCAGTAAATAAAGTTGACTCTGAACAAGAATTTTAAATAAACTGAACATTTTTTAAATCACTGAGCATCATTTATATATTGGTTTCTGATTTACATATGTGATATCAAAAGAAAATCTCTGACTATTCTTTTTTGCTTGTATTAATTTAAAGTTTATCTTATTTCATTTCCCCTTTCCCACAAATCAGATATACAGTGGGGGAAAGGGGAAAGGACTACATGGTTTTGACACAGTGACCTTTTATTATATAGGTTACCAACTGCTAGCCTTCATATTTTTAGAAAGGGCTGATTTGATTAGACCCATCTATGAGGTTCTGTTTTTTCTTACTAGAAATTTCATGCATTAAATGTTGGGTAGGATTAAGTGATGAGACGACGGGTCCAAATTTATTAATCATTGAGAAGTGTTGAAGTATTACCAACCATCTTACTCATTTCTCTATTTCTTCCCCTCAGTCACCAGTCAGAACAGGTCATCAGTAGTTGTGTAACTAAGATGAAGAGGAACTTTGGTGTCAGTGGATACTTAGTGATGCCAGTAGTTTTTCCAAGCTTGAATTTATACTGTGACTATCAGGCAATATTTAGATGGGGGTAATGGAGAATTTTTAAAATAAAGGAATTTTCTCTTTATGTTGACATAAGTAACATCTGATGCTATAGAAGCTTAGTATCAAATATTAATTGGACTGAAATAGTTCAGAATATTTTCCCAAAATGATTCCTACCACTCAGTTTTTACTTTTGCAAAGCTTCTACTTACCATTTGTAGTAATCTGAATGACAATAAAGTGGTGAAAAAAAGATTTGAAAATAGTGAAACCGCCTTCTTCCAGACATCATTCAGGTGACTCAAATGCAAAACCAAGCACAGTAGACAAATAATAGCAACACTAGAGAACAAGAAATAACTACCGTCAATAGAGCAGCAGTTTCTAGGCATTTTTGGAAGACAGGAGGAACATAGGGATTGACAGGTGTTCGTTGGTGTCAGTGTGAGCAAACCACATTGAGTGAAGCAGAAATGGAGAGGTCTCACTAATTCTGAGTAGTGAAGGCTAGTAACAAAGATTAACCCTAAGGTGGGTGGAGGTGGGTATGTGTGGTGGCTGCTTCCTGTACTCAGGAGGCTGAGATGGGAGGATCACTTGACCCAGGAGTTCAAGTCAAGCCTGGGCAACATGGCGGGACACTATCTTTAATTTAAAAAAAAAAAAAAAAAGCCCTTAAGGTGGTTGGAGAGAAATTACAGGATGCATGGGGCAGGAGAGGGGTATGTGTGAGTAGACATGAGGTTTCTTTCTCCCTGGTGAATATTTTACTCAAACTGAGGAAAGTAGAGTGATATGCTACTGCAGGATAGGTTTATTTTTCAAGCCAGGTGCTGTGATTCTCAACTATGGCTGAGTAGAATCAACCCTCAATGCATGCAGATACCTGGGCCAGAATCTGGAGGGTGGAACTGGCCATTTTAAAAAGTTCTTTAGGTTAAATAATATGGAGCTAGTGTTGGTGGGAGTGGTGCTATAACTTGGAGCTTCCTAACTTCCTAAGCTGGCAGTAGTGGCTGAAAATGAGTGAATCACGTATATGGCAATCTTACACTTGTTGTATGTCTTTGTTATAGCCATTATAGTGGGTGTGAAGAATCTCTTGATTTTGATGTGTTTACATTCTGACTAATGATGTTGAGCATTTTTTTATGTGCTTCTTGGCCATTTGTATGTCTTTGGAAAAACATCTATTCCAGTTCTTTGCCCATTTTGAAATGGGTTATCTCATTTATTATAGAGTTTCAGGAGTTCTGTATATATAATAGACATAAGGCCACTATAAAATAAATTAATTACAAATATTTTCTCCCATTCCAGGAGTAGTTTTTTCACTTTATTGGTGGTATCAGTTGCAGCACAACAATTTTAATTTTGATGGGGTCCAGTTTATCTATTTCATTTTGTTGCTTGTGCTTTTGGTGTCATATCCAAGAGACCATTGCAAAGTAGAAGATTATGAAGATTTACCCCCAAAATTTTCTTGTTTTATAGTTTTAGCTCTTACACTTAGGTCTATCCATTTTGAGTTAATTTTTGTATATGATGTCTAGCTTCATTCTTTCACCTGTGAATATCTGTTTTCCTAGCACTATTTGTTGAAAAGATTATTTTTTCTCTGTTGAATTGTCTTGACACCCTTGTGAAAAATCAATTGACCACAGATCTATGAGTTTATATCTGTAGTCTCAATTCTATTACATTGCTTTATATGTCATCTTTATGCCAGTACCACACTGTCTTGACTACTGTAATTTGTTCTAAGTTGTAAGATAGGAAATATGAGATCTCCAGCTTTGATTTTTTGGAAGATTGTTTTAACTATTCTGGATCTCTTTCATATTCATATGAATTTTAGGATCAGCTTGTTAATTTCTGTAAAGAACCAGCTGGGTTTTGATAGGGATATGTTGGATCTGTAGTTAAAATTGGTGCTTTTGTATATTAGCTTCCAGTATTCTGTGTCATCAATGCCACCTTCATATTAACTTGCATATGGCAGATTATAAATTTGTTCTCTGTATAATGTTGGAGCATGATTGTGGGCCAGCCTGCCAGTGAGAGTGGCTACTGTGCAGCTGATAGTCTTCTGTATTTGTGGAAAGGCAGGAGAAACAGCATGTTCAATTGCCTCATGTTGGGATGGAGAGAATTTGGTTGATTCAAGAGATATTTAAGAGATTGAATCTACAGGACTTGTTAATTGATGAAGTGTGAGAGATAAGGTAGAGAAAGAAAAGATTATGCTTAAGTTTCTTTGGACAGCCAAGATGGGGAAAGTTGAAGAAGGAGCTGAACTCCTTCAACTTGATCATTTCTCTGCCTAGACCTATAGATTTCTGGTCTCTCTAGGTTATTGTATCCAGGGCTCCAGAGGCAGAACAAGGCCAGGATTTAGGATGCAGGCATGCATACAAAAATATGTTAAAGCTGGAAGGGTTGATAGAGTTACTACATTAGGCATAGCCAAGGCTTTATTTGTATGGAGACAAACATAAGAACTCTGAATGCATCCAAAGAAATCAGAGCTTGTATCCAAGGACATCAATGCTACTAGGGACAGAAAGGTGAGACATCAGTACTGTAAGTGACAACAGACAACTTGAGATGTCAGTGTAGGCAGAAATTAGGCTGGGGTCTCCAGAATCAGATGTTCAACTGACAGCAAGCGTGAAGGATGACTTTGTCAGGGCGAACTGGGATCAGTTTCCAGAACCAGGAGAGTTTCTAGAATAAAATAACATCATCTACCTGGAGTCTGAAGTTCATCCAAACTAGTGTTTCTCAAAGAAGTTTTAAGAATCATTTGTAAAACATGTAAAATGGAAATTCCTGGATCTCTCAGCAGTTCAATAAGAAGTTCAAGTGATCCTGCCACAAATGGAATATTGATCGTAATTTAAGAAACATTGATGAAACTATCAAAAAGACCAATTTCATGATGAATCAGCAAGCTACTAGGACGTATGTCCTCTGTTGACATCTAGGACAAATCTTAAGGTATGAATAGAGATTGGAGTTATCTTCCAGGAGTGGAGCTGTTACCAGAAAGGGGATCTTGATCCAGACCCCGATAGAGGCTTGGATCTTGCACAGGAAAGAATTCAAGATGAGTTGCAAAGTGCAGTGAGAAGAGATAGTTTATTGAAAGCCACTCCATTCCAGAATAGGGCATCCTCAGAAAACAAGCCCAGGAATGCACCGTCTTTAAGTTTTTCTTATATAGGGGTTTTCTCTATGTAAAGACTAAGGTGTGCATACAGGTGGATAGCATGACAAAATTTAGTACTTTATTGATTTAAAGAAATCCATCCTCGGCCAGGTGCGGTGGCTCATGCCTGTAATCCCAGGGCTTTGGGAGGCCTAGATGGGCAGATCATTTGAAGCCAGGAGTTCAAGACCAGCCTGGCCAACATGGCGAAACCCCATCTCTACCACAAAACACAAAAATTAGCCAGGCATGGTGGCACACACCTGTAATTCCAGCTACTCAAGAGGTTGAGGCAGGAGGATCGTCTGAACCTGGGAGGCGGAGGTTGCAGTGAGCCAAGATCATGCCACTGTACTCCAGCTTGGGTGACAGAGCAAGACTCCATCTCAGATAAATAAATAAATAAATAAATAAATAAATAAATAAATAAATAAATCTACGCTTGATATCTTAGTGTGTAAGTGCATCAAAGCATAGCTATAATTCTTGGACGCATATATTGTTATGAGTATTGGGACATCTGGACTTTCTGCTGTAGGAGTTTGTTCTTACAGGTGTCTTTAAGCTGTTTTCTTAGCTGTAAACATCTTAGGACCATGGGTCATGACTGGGAAGTTTAAGATGGAGTTGATTTTAAAATGGTGTCACTCTGGCTCTTCTAGGCTTCTGCTTCCCTAATACAGTCACACTAGATAGATCTTTGGCCAGTCATGCCCCGTCATCCTCTAAATGAGGATTTCTTGACCTGGTTGGGGGGGAGGGAGGGCAGAGCAGTTTGCCTCAGAACATTTGGCATTATTCTGAGAAATACATGATTGTTATCACTGGGGAGGGTACCACTGGCATCTAGTGGGTAGAGGACAAGGATGCTGCAGAGTCATCCCCATAGCAAAGAATTGTCCAGTCCCAAACATCAGTCTTGCTGCTGTTGAGAAAACCTGCTTTGTATCCTGAAGTGATACAGGATCTTGTGATGAAGAGAAGAGTAATTGCTTGCCACATTCAAGAGACAAGGCTAAGGTAGTTCTAACTCTTTTTTTGGAGGGGGGGGGTTTAGTACAATTAGCAATATCCACAGCACTACCGAAAGAAATACTAAACTTTTTGGAAAGAGAAGGATTAGGGAGAAGTGTGTGCAATGAGACAGGAAAGCCCCAGGAACTCCCCTGAAGTCTTTTCCATGAAGACTGATCCATGACCACAACTGTGTGCATGGTATTAGAAATCCCTGTGGAGAGTGACCAGTAAAGAGAGCTTGTGTTTGTGTAACAGTTTAGTTCAAAAGGCACTTGTATATTGCTTAGCTGCTGCTTTGCCTTGGGAAGTAACCAGGATTACTGGTTTCCTATGGCTGTTGTAACAAATAACCAGAAATTTGGTGACTTCAAACCACATAAATTTATAATTCTGAAGGGCAGAAATAATCCTGGCTCATGCATGTAATCCTAGCACTTTGGGGGGCTGAGGCAAGAGGATCACTTGAGCCAGGGGTTTGAGACCAACCTGGGCAACATAGTGAGACCTTATCTCTAGTAAAAAATTAGCGAGTCAAGTTGGTGGTGCACACCTGTATTCCTAGCTACTTGGGAAGCTGAGGTGGGAGGCTCGCTTGTGCCAGGGAGTTTGAGGCTGCAGTAAGCCGAGACTGCACCACTGCCCTCCAGCCTGGACAACAGAGCTAGACCTTCTCTTAAAAAAGTTAAAAACAGTAATTTTAAAAGGCTAGACATCAAAAATCAAGGTGTCAACAGAACCACAATCCTTGCAGAGGCTGTAGGAGAGAATCTGTTCTTTGTTTCTTCCAGTTTCGGGTGCTGTCAGTACGCTGACTTGTGGTGGCTGCAGCTCCCTCTGCTCCGTTTTCATATCTCCTCTATGTGTCCCCAAACTCCCTCTGCCTTTCTTTCCCAAGGAATGCATGTGATTTCATTTAGGGTCCTCCCAGATGATCAGGAAAAACCCTTCATCTCAAGAAACTTAATCACATCTTTTGCCATACAATAATACTCATGGGCTGCAAGGATTAGGGTACAGGCATTTCCTTCTTGGGCCTACCATTCACCCCACTATACAAAACAACCATGACACCCATCTTATAGATTATTTACTAGGTCACATGGCTAATGAATTGCGGAGTTTTACATTGAGCTCAAATCCTGGTTTCATCTTTCATCACTATAGGGTGTATCATAACAAGAAACAAAGATGAGAAAAAAAAACCAGGTAAGGCACAAAAAGAGAATAGAGGAGAAATAGGGATGTGGAAAACAAAATTAAGTTGCAGACTTGAGATTTTGGACAGCAAGCAGAAAAACATATTGCTGTGAAAAAGGTCAACAGGTGAGCCCAGGGACAATTGCCAGTTAATTTTTCTTTGTCACCATACCTCCTAGTGGCTTAGTGCTCTAGGCCTGGAACTGTCTACAGTTGAAATAATTCCACTTACTTACAATAATTGCTACAGTGCCTTGCAAATATTGTTTCATTATTGGAAGGCACCATAGTTATTGGGCCCTCTCACCTTTTTTTTAAGCTTAAGTTCTATAAGGCCTTGTTGATTTGGTATTTTTGTAAACCTTGCAAATAGTTAAACCTTGCCAGATGACTAACACTCCCAGGTAAATGGGAAACAATGTGGCTCTCATTTTTCCTACTCCTTGTCCGACATTGTCTTGTTGAGAGAGACCACTGTCTTTAGGCCAGCTCCTCACAACCTTGCTGCACATTAGAGTCGCCTGGGGGAGTTTGTTTATTTCTTAATTTATTTTGAGACAGACTCTTGCTCTGTTGCTCAGGCTGGAGCTCAGTAGCACAAAGAAGGCTGATTGAAGCCTCAACTTCCTCGGCTCAGGAGATCCTCCCACCTCAGCCTCCCATATAGTTGGGACCACAGGTGCATTCCATCACGCCTAGCTAATTTTTAAAATTTTTTGTAGAGATGGGGTCTTGCTATGTTGCCCAGCCTGGTCTCAAACTTCTGGGCTCAAGCAATCCTCCCACCTTGGCCTTCCAAAGTGCTGGGATTACGGGCATGAACCACTGAGCCCGGCCTCACCAAAGGAACTTTGAAAAAACATAATATTCTTGCCCAGCTCAGACAATTAAAGAGCCAGAGAGTGGGGCCTGAGAAAAGGGGTCCTCAAATGTTTTTACTTGTATTGTTTTTATTTTCAAATTCATATTTTAAAATGGGCATATAAAATTTCATGTTTAAAGAGATAAAGGATTAAAATTCTAACATATTGTAAATACCGACTTAAAAAGATAAAAGTCACCCCACTTTTGAAATGTGTATAATAGGTTCTAAATACCATAGTTAACACACTTCTTATCACTGGGAAATTTCCCATCTTTCTATTCCACACTTTCCATAGAATTTTATCCTACTAATATATTTTCATGCTGGGATGTCTTTTATTTATTACCCTATCATATAACTCTTCTGGCGCAAGAATACCTATATAAATTTGGATTTAACTTTTAAGATTTCCTGTGTCTTGTATGTTTATTGCGGCACTATTCACAATATCAAAGACTCGGAATGAACCCAAATGCCCATCAATGACAGACTGGATTAGGAAAATGTGACACATATACACCATGGAATACTATGCAGCCATAAAAAAGGATGAGTTCATGTCCTTTGTAGGGACATGGATGAAGCTGGAAACCATCATTCTTAGAAAACTATTGCAAGGACAGAAAACCAAACACTGCAAGTTCTCACTCATAGGTGGGAACTGAACAATGAAAACACTTGGACACAGGAAAGGGAACATCACACACCGGGACCTGTCAAGGGGTGGGGGGAATAGGGAAGGATAGCTTTAGGAGATATACCTAATGTAAATGACGAGTTAATGGGTGCAGCACACCAACATGGCACATGTATACATATGTAACAAACCTGCACATTGTGTACATGTACCCTAGTACTTTAAGAATAAAAAATAAAAAAATAATTAAAAAAAAGATTTCCTGTGCCCTTAGGCTCTAAGTACTTAACATTTCTGGATAGTGTGATCATTGTAATTGCTACTGAATGCACTTGATAAAAGCAACATTAACATATTATAATTTGGTGGGTGGGGGGTAGAAAAACCAAGTTTCTGCCTGTGATAGAATAAACTAAATAAGATGTATTTATATGATGGAATGCTCAGCAAAAAAAAGTCAGGAACTACTTATATATACATTAGCATGAATAAATTTCAAAACTGTTGTGCTAAAAGAAGCCAGACATAAAAGAGTATATACTATAGGATTCCATTTATATTAAAATATTAGCAAATGCAAACCAATGATTAGTGGCAAAAAGCAGACTGGGACTGGTGTAGATGGAGTGACAGACTGCAAAGCCTTGTGAGGAAACTCTTAGGGATGATGAGGATGTTCTGTAACTTGAGTGTGGTGGTGAGTTCACAGTATAATCATTTATCAAAATTCATTGATTTGTACAGTTTGAATGAATAGGGCCTATTGTACATAAATTACACTTAAAGTTATATGTTTTAGGTTTTTATAAATATTAAATAGAAAGTGAAATTGTATTGGAAATATGCAGAAGAATAAATCTCTACTCAAAGCAGTAGAAGTCTGTCACTCATTCCTGAATCAAGGCTATTATCGTGGCTAATAGATTGACTCCCTATCTTCGAGTCTGACCTTAGTTTCTAGTATTCTACCCCAACTTCCTTCCTCACCTCTGCTATTTCTCACAGACACCAGATCATGTACCCACTTCTGAGCCTTTACTCTGGCTTTTCTCTCTTCCTGCAATCTGTTTCCCCAGAGACCTGTAAGTGTCTCTCCCTTATTTTTCTTTTAAGTCTTTTCTCAAATGTCATCTTTTCAAAGAGGACTACTCTAAACATCTTTTGATATGGTGACATGTATCTCCATGTCCACACTCCCATCTCTTTCACCTGGCTCTTTATTCTGTAGACCTCAATACTTTTAAATACTATATAATTTGCTCATTATGTTTATTAGGTATTGCTATTAGGAATTGTATACTCCAGGAGGGCAGAAATCTTTGCTTTGTTCTCTGTCATACTCCTGTACCTAAAATTCTGCCTGGCATATACTCAGCACTCAGTAAACATTGAATTTAAAAAATAAAGGAAAGTAGACTTAAAACTGAAGACTTTTCATGTTAGTATATATGTGGATCAATAAGATGTCTTGTTACACATCTTCAGCCCTTCTAGGGACTCCTATGAGGGCTGTCTAAAACAAAACCAAAAAATCTTGACTTCAAAGAGGCTGAACCAGCAAGTTATAAACACTATAGGATTCCAGAGCACTCATAATTGTCTTTTGATGAACTAACTTCAGTGTTAACACAGAGCCTTGAATGTGAAGCAGGGTTTTGTAAGGCTGAGCACTTGTTCTTCCTTCCAATGAGAACACCATCCTCAGGAGGAGAAGTAAATTTGATGAAAATTAAATTTAGGATGATCGCACAGATGTGTTGAGTTGCCCAGCTGGAAATATAGTACCATTGCCTGGGGGAAGACACTTCTTATAGCTTCTAAATAGATGGTCCTTCAAATGAAGTGAAAGAGTAGACCGAATGTGAAGCAACATAGGAAACTGTAGCAGGGGGGTCAAGGGTAGTCTGTTAACCTTCCTTTTGCCACAGGGCTTCTATCACATTTCACCTCCTTCCTTGGACAGCACAAGATCTTTATGCTTTCAGTCACATCACTGAAACCTAGCTTGTCAGTGCCCTTATCACTTCCAAATCAGAGGAATGTTCACCTTTGATACAAAAGTGTCATAGCTTAGGTAGATTTGTTGAGTTTGGATTTAGCACCCAAAATGGCAGTAGGAAGTCAAACTGGGTTAGAAGAAACTGGTCAGTTATGGATTTATGGTCAGCATTCAAAGGGACTACTGAACTCTGAACTAGATCAAGTAGATAACAGTTTCTAGATGGTCCAATCCAATGGCTCAATTAGGGATGAAGTAGAGGTGAAACGTGCAGGTTTCAGAGAGAATGCAAGCAACAGGCAATATTCAGAGACAAGTTGTAGCAACGGTAATGCCTCACTAAGCCAGGCAGTGACAAGGGTAGACAAACACCCAAGAGAGGGTTTCCAAGTTAAAGGCATGGCAAGATGTCAAGAAAGGGCCCCAGTCCCTGCAGGGCTGTCTGGACAATATGCAGTTGCTGGGACCAACATGGAGTGGTAAGATACATTGGATAAACTCTTCTGAGAGCCCTAAGAAAGCCATGGAGCATTTAGATTTTGAGATTTCTTACTCTTCAATTTAGGGGAGTATGGAGAGATTTCAATTCAAGATGAATTTCTATTGGGGTCAGAAGTCCAAGTCTGGAAAACAATATTGACAGTCAACGTGGCATAGTAATAGTAGCACCTGCCTTACAGTCAGTCCTGTTTTGAAGATCAAATTAGTTAATATTTATCAAGCATGTAGAACAATACTATACATAGTAAGCACTAAATATCAGGAAACCTGTGTCTTAGAACAAAATTTTGTGAAATTGCCATCCTAAATTCTTACTCATCTGGTATGTAACAAAGGTTACAGTGTACTTTCCTGGATAGAATACAAATCTAGGAAATTCAGTGAGTAATCAGAACTTTTTTTATTGTAAACAAAACTACAAATATTGGTAGATTTGAAAAGTATGACAGAACTGATGAAAAATGATAAATATCAACATAGAAAAAATTATAAATGTTGTATGTGTATTTGCATTTCTATTTTATCTGAATCTAAAAATAACAAAAATAACATCTAAAAATAAAAATAGTAGACTGAGTAAGGTGGGTCACACCTGTAATCCCAGCACTTTGAGAGGCCGAGGCAGGAGGATTGCTTGAGGTCAGGAGTTCAAGACCAGCCTGGGAAATATAGTGAGACACAGGCTCTACAAGAAAATTAGGAAAAAAAATAGCCAGGTGTGGCAGCACATGCCTCTAGTCCCAGCTACTCAGGAGGGTAAAGTGGGAGAATCTCTTGAGCCTGGGAGGTTGAAGCTGCAATGAACTATGGTCACACCAATGCACTCCAACGTGGGTGACAGAGACCTAGTCATCTATTAGTAAAAATAAATAATAATCATTTAAAAATAAAAAGTAAACAGAGAATATAGAAATGGCAAAAGACAACTATTACTGAACACGACTATATGAAAAAATAATTGACAAAACAATGAAGTTATAATACACATTGTGCACATGTGCATTAACTACGGTGTATATAATACATAGAATTGTATGAAATTCTATGAATGATCATTGAAGGGTATAGCTATGTCAAGTTGCTCTCCGAGAAGAAAGGTGTCATTATTTAAGTAGAAGTAGATAAAACACCCTTAAGCCATCAACTGGGCAACAAATTGTTTTGTGTTCATAAATTCATCTTTCTATCTGAATAAACCTGGGTGACCAGAAATTACCTCTGTTGTGGTTTTATTATAAGGATTAGAAAATGATATTGATATACTCATGCTGAAAAGAACTAAAATATAAATATCTGCGGAAGGGACTCTTGCTTCCATAAGCAAATTTGCAGTAGCCACATTTCAGGGCCCTTTGAACTTGATGTTGAAGCCAAATCACCTAACTGGATTTTCCTCTCACAGATCCGGGAGCAGACTCAGTGAGGAGGCTTTAGTTAACCTCAGGTGCTCGTTCTGTGGTCATTATAGCATAGTTTCTCAGAGATGGGATCTGCCGCATCAGAATCACCTGGTGTGCTCATTAAAAAGAAACACCAGTTCCAGAGCCCAACCCCAGACCTACTGAGTCACAATCTCTAAAGACAGATGTCTTAAATCTTCACTTTCAGCAACCAACCCAGATGATTCTCATGTTCACTAAAATTTAAAATCTACTACACTAGAGTACATATATATGCTTCTTCCTCAGCTAAGGCTGCCCAGTTCAGGTACAGCGTGGCATCCAATAGACTGAGACTGAAGGCATGAGAGGCTGATGGCAAGTTGGATTAAACTGCACACCTTTCATCCAGCAAATATTCTTTCTACGCCCTCTTCTTACATTATTAACCTCGAATGGTAATATAAAAATATATATTTTTTGTTTGTTTGTTTTGCTTTTTGGTGGGTGTTATTGTTGTTTTATATATCGGGACATAGGGAGCTTGTATTTTTTTTAAGGCTGTGTTGTATTCCATTGTATGGCTATACCATGACTTTTTAAAACAGATTTCTAAACATTTGGTATTACAGAAAATGGTGCAACAAATAATCTTTTTTAAATTTCTTTTTTAAATTTTTAAATTTTTTATTTTTATTATACTTTAAGTTCTAGGATACATGTGCAGAACGTGCAGGTTTTTTACATAGGTCTATATGTGACATGGTGGTTTGCTGCACCCATCAACCCATCATCTAGGTTTTAAGTCCCGCAGGCATTAGGTACTTGCTCTCCCTTCCATTCCCCCACCCCCCGACAGGCCCTGGTGTGTGATGTTCCCCTCCTTGTGCCTGTGTGTTCTCATTGTTCAACTCCCATTTATGAGTGAGAACATGCGGTGTTTGGTTTTCTGTTCCTGTGTTAGTTTACTGAGAATGATGGTTTCCAGCTTCATCCACGTCCCTGCAAAGGACATGAACTCATTCTTTTTTATGGCTGCACAGTATTCCATGGAGTATATGTGCCACATTTTCTTTATCCAGTCTATAATTGATGGGCATTTGGGTTGGTTCCAAGTCTTTGCTACTGTGAATAGTGCCACAATAAACATGCATCTGCATGTGTCTTTATAGTAGAATGATTTGTAATCCTCTGGGTATATAACCAGTAATGAGATTGCTGCGTCAAATGGTATTTCTGGTTCTAAATCCTTGAGGAATTGCCACATTGTCTTCCACAATGGTTGAACTAATTTACACTCCCACCAACAGTGTAAAAGCATTCCTATTTCTCCAAATCCTCTACAGCACCTGTTGTTTCTTGACTTTTTAATGATCGCCATTCTAACTGGAATGAGAAGGTATCTCATTATGGTTTTGATTTGCATTTCTCTAATGACCAGTGATGATGAGCTTTTTTTCATTTGCCTGTTCATCGCATAAATGTCTTGTTTTGAGAAGTGTGTGTTCATATGCTTCGCCCACTTTTTAATGGGGTTGTTTTTTTCTTGTAAACTTGTCTAAGTTCTTTGTAGATTCTGGATATTAGCCCTTTGTCAGATGGGTAGATTGAAAAAATTTTCTCCCATTCTGTAGATTGCCTGTTCACTCTGATGGTAGTTTCTTTTGCTGTGCAAAAGCTCTTTAGTTTAATTAGATCCCATTTGCCAATTTTGGCTTTTGTTGCCATTGCTTTTGGTGTTTTAGTCATGAAGTCCTTGCCCACGCCTATGTCCTGAATGGTATTGCCTAGGTTTTCTCCTAGGGCAAATAATCTTATACATGTCATTTTGCACCTGTATGAACACACCTGTAAGATAAATTTCTTAAAGTGGAATGCTAGATTAGAGGCATATGAATCTGCATTTTTTAATCCATTGTGCCACATTGCCCTCCACAATATGTGTATCGTACATAATTTTTAAATGACTACATATTATTCTATGGCAGTAATTGCTGTAATTTGTTTAGTTTATCTCTCATTTGTGAACACTGCAATCATTTCTCTAACCCACATTTATTTAGCTCTCAAAGCTATGCTCTTTTATTGTACAATGACTAAACTACTCAACATGAGAGATTTGGGAGGATCTTTGTAGTCAGCTTATTATTCTTTTCATTACCACAACAACAGCACTACAAATTCTTTTCTAAATGTTTCTCCATCTATGATCTCACTTTTGTGGCTAGACCTCACCTCTAGCCCCTGGGAATTTCTTCTGTGAACCCAGCAGGATGACATCCCTTAAGTCAAATTCCAAAGCCTTAAAGCAGCTCAGCAGATCAGGGCCCCCTAATGACTGATTACACACAGCTCTGACCCCACACTTAGCCCCAAGCTTGTTGTTTTCTGCAGCCTTTCATCCCTGCATTTTGAAGATGAGTCCATCTCTTCCCCAGTGGGAAAGCAAACAGTGGAGAGGGAGAGTGTGATGCACGTTCCCCAGGCCATGCAGAGGGGAGCATGCTCTCATCTCTGCCTTGCCTTGTTTGCACATACCTTTCCCTAGTACTAGAAGATGGAAGAGAAAAGTGGGAATTGGAACAGCTCTGGCACCTGGAAACTGCAGGTTGATCTGTACAGGCACAATATAAGTAGTTTTTGCTGAGCATCTCCAGCTTGTTGTATTTTAGTTACTACTCTAGCCTCAAACTTGAATGGTTTGATACTGTTTGCCAAAGAGTTTGCAAATATTTAGAGGTTCTCAGAGATGGTGGTCTTGGGGTGGAGACAATTCTCAGAAAAGAGTGCTGCAATTCCGGCCATGATGGCCTTTGCTCATTAACCTACTTGGCTTCTCTAGCATGAATCCCTTTAGAAATCAGAATGAGATTGAGGGGCTATCAGAAATTACTAGGCCCAGAGACCCATGAATATTTAAATCCTGCCAAAGAATAAATAGCAAAGGAAGGCATATACTGAAGGAAGGTTAGCAAAGGGAAACGAACTAACACAATATGTGCTTTTGACTTCCAACCCCAATAGAGACAACTCACATAAATTTGTCTGCAGTGAAACCTCTTCTAACCCACCTTCCTCCATCCAAAGATCCCAAGCCACAGTTCCAATTGGCCACAAAATGACCATGGGGGATAAAAGGGGAATAGAAAGATGTGACTGTGACTTAAACTTCTATGAACACAGACCCTGGACCTTACCACTTCAGCAGCTTGGAAGGAAGAGGAGAGAACCACACTCCTGTGGATGTCACATTGAGGGCAAGTCTGTTGCAAGCAGAGGGAAAGGTAAGCGCACTGAGGCAGGAGCATGCTTGGCATGTCCAAGGGTCATCTCCTGATTCTTGGCTTTTATTTACTGTTTAATCTGTAACTCTGACAAGTGGTCTGTATCTCAACTGACAGCTAGAGATGTGATATTTTTAAACATTGTGACTTTCATTCCTCGACTGTACTGGGCAATATTATATTCCGAAACAGAAACTTTGTTGACATAAACTTATTCCCTACTGGCACATAACATTCTGAAAATCAGTGATGTCACTCTTTTCCTAATCAACATTTATGATGGTGTTATGGTTGGGGGGGACCTTGTAAAGATAGATTATAAAGAGAAGTGATATGAATAATACTGGCAATAAATCAAACACTTTTATTGGAAGACTTCACTTGGATTCATAGTTTGTACAAATGATTCATAATTTATCATGTGCTTTCTGATCATTCCATGAACCACGAGGAATGCTTAAAACTGCCCCCACTCTGATCGTGGAAGAAAAGATAAGCTATACCTAGAGGTCTAAGTTAATAGCACCTCAGTAAAACTTGATCTGTGTGTCAGTTCACCCAATCATTTGGAAGCAGTTTCAGTTTGGTGGATTTTTCCTGGTTTCCATGAGGTTCAGACATCTAGAGCTATTTATCCCAGGAAACTACAGCTAGATGCATTCTCTTATCAGGCTGTTTTCACATTTTTCAAAAGTAGTTTATTCCACAAACATCAGAGGGCAGCATTTGATAGGGATTCCAAAAGCACAGAAAACCTTATTCGCGTCGGACCTGCTTGCATGCTCCACTGGCTATGCTTTTCTCTCTCCTCTTTCCTGGTTACATTTCTGTTTTCAAGCCAGGAAATGCCTTCACCTGTGGCTGTCCGGAACCCACTGCCCCCTACTTCCTCCTGGGACATGGTGAGCTGGCTGAGGTACATGGTAGACTAGTGCTCAGCCCTCCTTCTCCCTACTTCTTGGATGTTTTCCTGTACTACACAGGCTGGAAAGCCAAAAATTCCACATCCTGATTTTCTTATAGTTAAGGTTCCAGATGTGGGAGCCTCAGACCACGATGCAGATCTGACAAAATCTCAGCCAACCCAACAGGGAGCTCCAGAGCAAAGATTGCTTGTTAAGGAAACCCACAGAAATGACCAGGCCCTAGTGTCTTTACTGTGCTCAGTCACTGGCGGGGGGTTACCTTGGAAGAATGCAGATTCGGCTTGAAAGTGAAGGCAGACCATGAATTCATTAACAACTGACGCTGCCAGCAAGTTCTTCCTTCAAGAGAGTTATAAGCAGTAAACCTCCATGGTTGCCACAATCCACCCTTGTGCTGTGTGGCTTCGTGTCACCGTATACATTTGCAGAACAGCTTCTTTGGGGTCCCAGTGAGCCTCTCTTCCTAAGGGGAAACTGAGAAGAGGGAGCTTAGGGGCTCCAATTGGCATTCACTATCCCCACCTTCCCTACCCAATGTCCATTTTAAATTCCCTGCTTCCTCAGCTACCACCTCCATGGCTTACCTACTGAGTTGACTCTTACTTCCATTCCTGAGGGGTCTGAACCCCTGATAATCGCACTTTTCTTAGATCAGGATGGCTGCACTTATCCATTCACAGTCACATCTGGATAAGGGAGTAACAGGAAGTGCCCCCACAGATCACCTGAGTTCTGTACATATTCCTCTCATTGTATAAGAAAGAGGTGTCAGCCTCACCTTTTCCTGCTGGTCAGGGCCAATGACACCTTTCAGGACAATGACTCCTGTTCTTGCCTGCTTGTCCTGAATATAAAGAGCCAAAGTACCCAGAGGGCAGCCGAGGCTGGTAGTTTAATGGAAATCTTGCTGTGTTCCTTGGCAAGGGTGTGTCCCCTTTTGGAACCAGGACCTCTAATCCTGCAGAGCCCAGAGTTACAGAGACAAAAAGAAAAATCCCCTAGTGGGTCATTGCAAATTATGTTAAGTAGGGCCACTCCTGCTTCTATACCTTGGTTCCTACTGGAGACCCAGAACCATATGGAGGTGTCTGATTCAGTATGCGTACTTCATCCTATGGGATGCCTATGAGTTAGTGTTTCAGTTGTGCCTTTTGCAGAGTGTTGGCTGTGAGTTAGTGTTTCAGCTACTCCTTTTCAGCACATCATTTCATTACTCTAATAGGCTGGCAGCTTCTGGATGGGGTACTATGTGATACGACCATCAGGTCTCCTGGTTATGGCTGTCACTCTCATACCTCCTTCTCTCCCATACCTTCATTGGGTTCTCTGATCAGATGCTGTATTGTCCAGGATTCTATGACTATGGGATCAGGCGTTCCACAGCCAGACCCTCCAAATCTCATCAAAATCCCATGCAGCTATCTTCTCCTGTGATGCAGTAACAGAGAGACCCAGTTAATTAATTTTATTTATGTAGATCCTGTAAAAATACAACTGAAGAGTGCAATTGGTGCAAAGATAGAAACAAATCTACACATACTAGTCACCTAATTTATGACAAAAATGACACTGCTGTGCAGAGAGTGGTAATAGATGATCATGTTAATAAATGGTGCTGGTTGGGTGGTGGTGCGGCCCACACCTGTAATTCCAGTATTGTTGGGGGTGAAGGTGGGAGTATCACTTGAGGCCAGGAGTTTCAGATCAGCCCAGGGAACAAAGTAAGACCCTATGTCTACCAAAAAATGTTTAAAAATTAGATGGACGCGGTGGCACACAACTGTAGTACCAGCTACTTGAGGCTGAAGTGAGCTATGATCATGCCATTGCACTCCAGCCTGGGAAACAGAGTGAAACCTTGTCCCTAAAAAATAAATGAATACATACATAAATACATACATACATACATACATAAAAATAAATGATGCTGGGCTGGGAGCTGTGACTCACGCCTGTAATTCCAGCACTTTGGGAGGCCGAGGCAAGTGGATCACCTGAGGTCAGGAGTTCAAGACCAGCCTGACCAACATGGCGAAACCTCATCTCTACTGAAAATACAAAAATTAGCTGGGCGTGATGGCAGACACCTGTAATCCCAGATACTTGGGAGGCTGAGGCAGGAAAATTGCTTGAACCTGGCAGAGGTTGCAGTGAGCCAAGATCGCACCATTGCACTCCAGAGCCTGGGCAATAGAGTGAGACTCTGTCTCAAAAACAACAACAACAACAACAACAACAACAACAACAACAACAACAAAAAACAAGATGCTGGTCGACTGGATATCCATATGGAAAAAATGTGTCTTGATCTTGAGCCTTCCTTACACTATACTAAAAAAACAAATCCAGCTGGATTGTTGATCTAAATGGGAATGGTAAGACAATAAAGCTTTAGGAGAAAACAGAAAATTTCTGATACCTTGGAGCAGGCAAAGATTTCTTAAAGAGACAACAAAGTACTTACCAAAAAGGAATATACTTATGGGTTGGAGTTTAATAAAAGTGAGAACTTATGTTTATCAAACAAACAAACAAAACACATGGAATGTGAAAAGGCAAGCCAGGTCTAGGAGAAAATATTTGCAATGGCACCTGCTTAGCAAAGGACTCTTACCCATTTATGTAAAATTCTCTTATTTTCTTACAAAAAAAAAGAGACAACCCAATAAAAAGAGCAATAGGCAAGACTTTAACAGGTGCTTTACCAAAGAGGATATCATTCATTTCATTCGTTTCTGTTTATTTATTTTTTTTAAATTTTTTTATTTTTTATTTTTTGAGACGGAGTCTCGCTGTGTCACCCAGGCTGGAGTGCAGTGGCGCGATCTCGGCTCACTGCAAGCTCCGCCTCCCGGGTTCATGCCATTCTCCTGCCTCAGCCTCCGAGTAGCTGGGACTACAGGCGCCCGCCACCACACGCGGCTAGTTTTTTGTATTTTTAGTAGAGAGGGGGTTTCACCATGTTAGCCAGGATGGTCTCGATCTCCTGACCTCGTGATCTGCCCGTCTCGGCCTCCCAAAGTGCTGGGATTACAGGCTTGAGCCACCGCGCCCGGCCTATTTTCTTTCTTTTTCTTTTTATAATTTATTTATTTTTTAAATTATACTTTAAGTTCTAGGGTTCATGTGCACAACGTGCAGGTTTGTTGCATATGTACACATGTGTCATGTTGGTGTGCTGCACCCGTTAATTCGTCATTTACATTAGGTATATCTCCTAATGCTATCTCTCCCCACTCCCTCCACCGCACGACAGGTCCTGGTGTGTGATGTTCCCCACCCTGTGTCCAAGTGTTCTCATTGTTCAATTCCCATTTATGAGTCAGAACATGTGGTGTTTGTTTTTTTTGTCCTTGTGACAGTTTGCTCAGAATGATGATTTCTAGTTTCATCGATGTCCCTACAAAGGACATAAACCCACCTTTTTTTATGGCTGCATAGTATTCCATGGTGTATATGTGCCACATTTTCTTAATCCAGTCTGTCATTGATAGACTTTTGGATTGGTTGCAAGTCCTTGCTATTGTGAATAGTGCTGCAGTAAACATAAGTGTGCATGTGTCTTTATAGCAGCATGATTTATAATCCTTTGGGTATATGCCCAGTAATGGGATGGCTGGGTCAAATGCTATTTCTAGTTCTAGATCCTTGAGGAATCATCACACTGTCTTCCACAATGGTTGAACTAGTTTAGAGTCCCACCAACAGTGTAATAGTGTTCCTATTTCTCCACATCCTCTCCAGCACCTGTTGTTTCCTGACCTTTTTAATGATTGCCATTCTAACTGGTGTGAGATGGTATCTCATTGTAGTTTTGTTTTGCATTTCTCTGATGGTCAGTGATGATGAGCATTTTTTTCATGTGTCTGTTGGCTGCATAAATGTCTTCTTTTGAGAAGTGTCTGTTCATATCTTTCACCCACTTTTTGATGGAGTTGTTTGATTTTTTTTTCTTGTAAATTTGCCTAAGTTCTTTGTAGATTCTGGATATAAGCCCTTTGTCAGATGGGTAGATGGTAAAAATTTTCTTCCATTCTGTAGGTTGCCTGTTCACTCTGATGGTAGTTTCTTTTGCTGTGCAGAAGCTCTTTAGTTTAATTAGATCCCATTTGTCAATTTTGGCTTTTGTTGCCATTGCTTTTGGTGTTTTAGCCATGAAGTCCTTGCCCATGCCTATGTCCTGAATGGTATTGTCTAGGTTTTCTTCTAGGGTTTTTATGGTTTTAGGTCTAACATTTAAGTATTTAATCCATCTTAATTAATTTTTGTATAAGGTGTAAGGAAGGGATCCAGTTTCAGCTTTCTACGTATGGCTAGCCAGTTTTCCAAGCACCATTCATTAAATAGGAAATCCTTTCCCCATTTCTTGTTTTTGTCAGGTTTGTCAAAGATAAGATGGTTGTAGATGTGTGGTATTATTTCTGAGGGCTCTGTTCTGTTTCATTGGTCTATATCTCTGTTTTGGTACCAGTACCATGGTGTTTTGGTTACGGTAGCCTTGTAGTATAGTTTGAAGTCAGGTAGCTTGATGCCTCCAGCATTGTTCTTTTGGCTTAGGATTGTCTTGGCAATGTGGGCTCCTTTTGGGTCCATATGAACTTTAGTTTTTTCCAATTCTGTGAAGAAAATCATTGGTAGCTTGATGGGGATGGCATTGAATCTATAAATTGGGCAGTATGGCCATTTTCATGATATTGATTCTTCCTATCCGTGAGCATGGAATGTTCTTCCATTTGTTTGTGTCCTCTTTTATTTCGTTGAGCAGTGGTTTGTAGTTCTCCTTGAAGAGGTCTTTTGCATCCCTTGTAAGATGGATTCCTAGGTATTTTATTCTCTTTGAAGCAATCGTGAATGGGAGTTCACTCATGATTTGGCTCTCTGTTTGTCTGTTATTCGTGTATAGGAATGTTTGTGATTTTTGCACATTGATTTTGTATCCTGAGACTTTGCTGAAGTTGCTTATCAGCTTAAGGAGCTTTTGGGCTGAGATGATGGGGTTTTCTAAATATACAATCATGTCATCTACAAACAGGGACAATTTGACTTCCTCTTTTCCTAATTGAATGCCCTTCATTTCTTTCTCCTGCCTGATTGCCCTGGCCAGAACTTCCAACACTATGTTGAATAGGAGTGGTGAGAGAGGGCATCCCTATCTTGTACCAGTTTTCAAAGGGAATGCTTCTATTGCCCATTCAGTATGATATCGGCTGTGGGTTTGTCATAAATAGCTCTTACGATTTTGAGATATGTCCCATCAATACCTAGCTTATTGAGAGCATTTAGCATGAAGAGCTGTTGAATTTTGTCGAAGGCCTTTTCTGCGTCTATTGAGATAATCATGTGGTTTTTGTCTTTGGTTCTGTTTATATGATGGATTATGCTTATTGATTTGCGTATGTTGAACCAGCCTTGCATCCCAGGGATGAAGCCAACTTGATCATGGTGGATAAGGTTTTTGATGTGCTGCTGGATTTGGTTTCCCAGTATTTTACTGAGAATTTTTGCATTGATGTTCATCAGGGGTATTGTTCTAAAATTCTCTTTCTCTTGTTGTATCTCTGTCAGGCTTTGGTATCAGGATGATGTTGGCCTCATAAAATGAGTTAGGGAGGATTCCCTCTTTTTCTATTGATTGGAATAACTTAGGAAGGAATGGTACCAGTTCCTCTTTCTACCTCTGGTAGAATTTGGCTGTGAATACATCTGGTCCTGGATTTTTTTTGGTTGGTAGGCTATTAATTATTGCCTCAATTTCAGAGCCTGCTATTGGTCTATTCAGGGATTCAACTTCTTCCTGGTTTAGTCTTGGGAGGGTGTATGTGTCCTGGAATTTATCCATTTTTTCTAGATTTTGTAGTTTATTTGCGTAGAGTTGTTTATAGTATTCTCTGATAATAGTTTGTATTTCTGCGGGATTGGTGGTGATAATCCCCTTTATCATTTTTTATTGCACCTATTGGATTCTTCTTTCTTTTCTTCTTTATTAATCTTGCTAGTGGTCTATGAATTTTGTTGATATTTTCAAAAAATCAGCTCCTGGATTCATTGATTTTTTGAAGGGTTTTTTTGTGTCTCTATCTCATTCAGCTCTGCTCTGAACTTAGTTATTTCTTGCCTTCTGCTAGCTTTTGAATGTCTTTTCTCTTGCTTCTCTAGTTCTTTTAATTGTGATGTTAGGGTGTCAGTTTTAGATCTTTCCTGCTTTCTCTTGTGGGCATTTAGTGCTATAAATTTCACTCTACACACTGCTTTAAACGTGTCCCAGAGATTCTGGTATGTTGTGTTTTTTTCTCATTGGTTTCAAAGAACATCTTTATTTCTGTCTTCATTTCGTTATGTACCCAGTAGTCATTCAGGAGCAAGTTCAGTTTCCACGTAGTTGAGCAGTTTTGAGTGAGTTTCTTAATCCTGAGTTCTAGTTTGATTGCACTGTGGTCTGAGAGACAGTTTGTTATAATTTCTGTTCTTGTACATTTGCTGAGGAGTGCTTTATTTCCAACTCTGTGGTCAATTTTGTAATAAGTGTGATGTGGTGCTGAGAAGAATGTATATTCTGTTGATTTGGGGTGGAGAGTTCTTTAGATGTCTATTAGCTGCACCAAGCTCTGCTTGGTGCAGAGCTGAGTTCAATTCCTGGATATCCTTGTTAACTTTCTGTCTCGTTGATCTGTCTAATGTTGACAGTAGGGTGTTAAAGTCTCCCATTATTGTGTGGGAGTCTAAGTCTCTTTGTAGGTCTCTAAGGACTTGCTTTATGAATCTGGGTGTTCCTGTATTGGGTGCATGTATATTTGGGATAGTTAGCTCTTCTTGTTGAATTGATCCCTTTACCATTATGTAATGGTCTTCTTTGTCTCTTTTGATCTTGTTGATTTAAAGTCTGTTTTATCAGAGACTAGGATTGCAACCCCTGCTTTTTTTGTTTGTTTGTTTTCCCTTTGCTTGGTAGATCTTCCTCCATCCCTTTATTTTGAACCAATGTGTGTCTCTGCATGTGAGATGGTTCTCCTGAATACAGCAGACTGATGGGTCTTGACTCTTTATCCAGTTTGCCATTCTGTGGCTTTTAATCAGAGCATTTAGTCCATTTACATTTAAGGTTAATATTGTTATGTGTGAATTTGATCCTGTCATTATGATGTTAGCTGGTTATTTTGCTCGTTAGTTGATGCAGTTTCTTCCTAGCATTGATGGTCCTTACAATTTGGCATGTTTTTGCAGTGGCTGGTACTGTTTGTTCCTTTCCATGTTTATTGCTTCCTTCAGGAGCACTTGTAAGGCAGGCCTGGTGGTGACAAAATCTCTCAGCATTTGCTTGTCTGTAAAGGACTTTATTTCCCTTCACTTATGAAGCTTAGTTTGGGTGGATATGAAATTCTGGGTTGAAAATTCTTTTCTTTAAGAATGTTGAATATTGACCCCCACTCTCTTCTGGCTTGTAGAGTTTCTGCTGAGAGATCTGCTGTTAGTCTGATGGGCTTCCCCTTGTGGGTAACCCGACCTTTCTTTCTGGCTGCCCTTAACATTTTTTCCTTCATTTCAACATTGGTGAATCTGAAAATTATTTGTCTTGGAGTTCCTCTTCTCAAGGAGTATCTTTGTGGTGTTCTCTGTATTGCCTGAATTTGAATGTTAACCTGCCTCGCTAAGTGGGGAAGTTCTCCTGGATAATATCCTGCAGAGTGTTTTCCAACTTGGTTTCATTCTCTCCGTCACTTTCAGGTACACCAATCAGACATAGATTTGGTCTTTTCACATACTCCCATATTTCTTGGAGGCTTTGTTTGCTTCTTTTTACTCTTTTTTCTCTAAATTTCTCTTTTCGCTTCATTTCATTCATTTGATCTTCAATCACTGATACCATTTCTTCCACTTGATCAAATTTGTTACTGAAGCTTATGCATGCATCACATAGTTCTCGTGCCATGGTTTTCAGCTCCATCAGGTCATTTAAGGACTTCTCTACACTGTTTATTCTAGTTAGCCATTCATCTAATCTTTTTCAAGATTTTTAGCTTCCTTGCGATGGGTTTGAACATGCTCCTTTAGCTCGGAGAAGTTTGATCGTCTGAAGCCTTCTCTCAGGTATTGTGGAGATTACGTTATATTAGTACACAGATATCTTCCTCATTCTTTCAAAAATCACTTTACATTCCATTGTGTGGTTGTATTGCAGTTTATTCACTAAGTCACCTATTGATGCATATTTGGACTGTTTCCAATATTTTGTGACTGTGAGTAAGGCCACAGTGAAAACCCTTGGATGCATGTTGTTTCATATTGGTGGAGATATATCTACTAAATACTTTCTTAGTAGTGGAGTTCCTGGATTGAAAAGTAAATGCAATTGTTTAGATATTGCTAGGTTACTCTTCATAGGAACTAAGCACTATTTTGTACTCTCTCCAGTAGTGTACAAAAGTGCCTGTTTCTCCACAGCCCCACTAACAGAGTTTATTCTCAAACTTAGGTTTTTGCTAGTCTGATAAGTGAGAAATGGTTATTGCATTGTGATTTTATTTGCTTTTCTCTTGTTACCAGAAAGATTAACTATCTGTTCTTATGTTTCAGGGTCATTTAATAGCTTTTTCTATAAACAGCCTATTCTTGTATTTTGCTCGTTTTTCTATTAGAGATTTTTTTTATTTTTTTTCCTCTCCTTTTAAGAACTCTTTATATTTTAGGGAGGTAAGCCCTCTATACTCTAAGTTGCTAATATTTTTCTACTAATTAAGCATTTGTATTTTCACTTTACTTAGGAGATTGTTGTGATGCAAATGTATTTTTTTTTTTTTTTTTTTAAAAAAACCTCTTTTGGGAGGCTGAGGTGGGAAAGTTACTGGAGGCCAGGAGTTCACAACCAGCCTGGGAACATTGTGAGGATTCGTTTTTACAAACAAACAAACAAACAAACAAACAAAAATAGTAATAGAGAAAAAAGAAAGAAAAGAAAGAAAGACAGAAAGAAAGAGAAGAAAGAAAGAAAGAAAGAAAGGTGGGAGGGAGGGAGGAAGGAAGGAAGAAAGGAAGGAAGGAAGGAAGGAAAAAGTTAGCCAGGTGTGGTGGTATGCACCTGTAGTTCAAACTACTCAAGAGGCCAAGGTGGGAGGATTGCTTCATCCCAGGAGTCTGAGACTGGAGTGAGCCATTATTGCACCACTGCAGTGTAGTCTGGGTGACAGAGAAAAACTCTGTCTCAAAAAATTTTTTAATGTAAAAAAATTTCTCAAGTGTATTAGTCTGTTTTCACACTGCTGATAAAGACATATCCAAGACTGGGACATAAAAGAGGTTTAATTGGACTTGCAGTTCCACATGACTGGGGAGGCCTCAGAATCATGACTGGAGGTGAAAGACACTTCTTACATGATGGCGGCAAGAGAAAATGAGGAAGAAGAAAAAGTGGAAACCCCTGATAAACCCATCAGACCTTGTGAGACTTATTCACTGTCATTAGAATAGCACTGGAAAGACTGGCCCCCATGATTGAATTACCTCCCCCTGGGTCCGTCCCACAACACGTGGGAATTCTGGGAGATAAAATTCAAGTTGATATTTGGGTGGGGAAACAGCCAAACCATATCATTCTGCCCCTGGCCCCTCCAAATATCATGTCCTCCCATTTCAAAACCAATCATGCCTTCCCAACAGTCCCCAAAGTCTTAACTCATTTTAGCATTAACCCAAAAGTTCACAGTCCAAAGTCTCACCTGAGACAAGGCAAATCACTTCTGCCTATCAGCCTGTAAAATCAAAAGCAAGCTAGTTACTTCCTAGATATAACGGGGGTACAGGTATTGGGTAAGTACAGCCATTCCAAATGGGAGAAATTAGCCAAAACAAAGATGTTACAGGACCCAGGCAAGTCCAAAATCCAGCAGAGCAGTCAAATTTTAAAGCTCCAAAATGATTTCCTTTGTCTCCAGGTCTCACATACAGATCACGCTGATTCAAGAGATGGGTTCCCATGGTCTTTGGCAGCTCCGCCCCTGTGGCTTTACAGGATACAGCCTCCCTCCTGGCAGCTTTCCTGGGCTGGTGTTGAGTGTCTGTGGCTTTTCCAGGTGCATGGTGCAAGACCATTCCGGGGTCTGGAGGATAGTGGCCCTCTTCTCACAGCTCCACTAGGCAGTGCCCCAGTAGGGACTCTGTGTGGGGGCTCTGACCCCACATTTCCCTTCCACACTGTCCTAGCAGAGGTTCTCCAGGAGGGCCCCACCTCTGCAGCAAACTTTTACCTGGGCATACAGGCGTTTCCATAAATCTTCTGAAATCTAGGCGAAGTTTCCCAAACCTCAATTCTTGACTTCTGTGCACCCACAGGCTCAACACCATGTGGAAGCTGCCAAGACTTGGGGCTTCCACCTTCTGAAGCCACAGCCTGAGTTGTACATTGGCCCCTTTCAGCCATGGCTGGAGTGGCTGGGACACAGGGCACCAAGTCCCTAGGCTGCAAACAGCATGAGGACCCTGGGCCCAGCCCACAAAACCACTTTTTCTTCCTGGGCCTCTGGGCCTGTGATGGGAGGAACTGCTGTGAAGCTCTCTGACACGGCCTGGAGACATTTTCCCTATGGTCTTGTGGATTAACATTGGGCTCCTTGCTACTTATGCAAATTTCTACAGCTGGCTTGAATTTCTCCCCAGAAAATGGGTTTTCCTTTTCTATTGCATAGTCAGGCTGCAAATTTTCTGAACTTTTATGCTGAATGCCTTTAACAGTACCCAAGTCACATCTTGAATTCTTTGCTGCTTAGAAATTTCTTCTGCCAGGTATGCTAAATCATCTCTCTCAAGTTAAAAGTTCCACAAATCTCTTGGGGAGGGGCAAAATGCTGCCAGTGTCTTTGCTAATACATAACAAGAGTCACCTTTGCTCCAGTTCTCAACAAGTTCCTCATGTCCCTCTGAGACCACCTCAGCCTTGACCTTATTGTTTATATCATTATTGGCATTTTGGTTAAAACCATTCAACAAGTCTCTAGGGAGTTCCAAACTTTCCCACGTTTTCCTGTCTTCTTCTGAGCCCTCCAAACTATCCAACCTCTGCCTGTTATCCAGTTCCAAAGTTGCTTCCATATTTCTGGTACCTTTTCAGCAGTGCCCCACTCTACTGGTACCAATTTATTGCATCAATTCATTCTCTCACTGCTGATAAAGACATTCCTGAGACTGGGACAAAAAGGATATTTAACTGGACTTACAGTTCCACATGACTGGGGAGGCCTCAGAATCATGACAGGAGGTAAAAGACTCTTCTTACATGGCAGCAGCAGAGAAAATGAGGAAGAAGCAAAAGTGGAAACCCCTAATAAACCCATCAGATCTCATGAGACTTATTCACTATCATGATAATAGCATGGGGAAGACAGGCCTCCATGATTCAGTTACCTCCCCCTGGGTCCCTCCCACAACACGTGGGAATTCTGGGAGATACAATTCAAGTTGAGATTTTGGGTGGGAACGCAGCCAAACAATATCATCAAGTTTTTATTGTTTCCAGAATTTGAGTCATGAATTGAAAGGCCTTCCCTATTCCTGGGTTATAAAAGAATTTACCTGTGTTTCCTTGTAGTACTTGTATGGTTTCTTTTTTTGGCATGTAGTTATATGAATTGGAGTTTATACTGATACATGGTATGAGGTATGGATCCAGTTTTATCTTTTCTTCAAATAGTTATCCATATGTCCCATCATCATGTATTAAAAAGTCAATTTTTCCCACCCTCACGTCACAAACTTAGTGATTTGAGAAGTCACCTGTAGTACATATTAAATGTGTATATGTGTTTGAGCCTATTTAAATTTATTTTCTTTGACATACTGATTTCATTTCATTTGAATATATACCCAGTAGTGGGATTGCTGGATCATATGATAGTTCTATTTTTAATTTTTTTGAAGACCCTCTACACTGTTTTCTATAATGGCTGTATTAATTTATATTCTCACCAACAATGTACAAGAGTTCCCTTTTCTCTACATTCTTGCCAGTACTTGTTATCTTTTGTCTTTTTGATAGCAGCTATTCTAACAGTTGCAAAGTGATAGCTCATTGTGGTTTAATTTGCATTTCCCTGACTAGTGACATTGATCATTTTTTCTTTTCTTTTCTTTTTTATTATAATTTAAGTTCTAGGGTACATGTGCATAACATGCAGGTTTGTTACATATGTATACATGTGCCATGTTGATGTGCTGCACCTATTAACTCGTCATTCACATTAGGTATATCTCCTAATGCTATCCCTCCCCCTTCCCCCACCCCATAACAGGCCCTGGTGTGTGATGTTCCCTACCCTGTGTCCAAGTGTTCTCATTGTTCAATTCCCACTTATGAGTGAGAACATGTGGTGTTTGTTTTTTGTCCTTGTGATAGTTTGCTCAGAATGATGGTTTCCAGCTTCATCCATGTCCCTACAAAGGACAGGAACTCACCCTTTTTCATGGCTGCATAGTATTCCATGGTGTATATGTGCCACATTTTCTTAATCCAGTCTATCATTGATGGACATTTGGGTTGGTTCCAGGTCTTTGCTATTGTGAATAGTGCTGCAATAAACATATGCGTGCATGTGTCTTTATAGCAGCTGGATTTATAATCCTTTGGGTATATACCCAGTAATGGGATGGCTGGGTCAAATGGTATTCCTAGTTCTAGATCCTTGAGGAATCACCACAGTCTCCCACAATGGTTGAACTAATTTACAGTCCCACTAACAGTGTAAAAGTGTTCCTATTTCTCCACATCCTCTCCAGCACCTGTTGTTTCCTGACTTTTTAATGATCGCCATTCTAACTGGTGAGAGATGGTATCTCGTTGTGGTTTTGATTTGCATTTCTCTGATGGCCAGTGATGATGAGCATTTTTTCATGTGTCTGTTGGCCGCATAAATGTCTTCTTTTGAGAAGGGTCTGTTCATATCCTTTGCCCACTTTTTGATGGGGTTGTTTGATTTTTTCTTGTGAATTTGTTTAAGTTCTTTGTAGATTCTGGATATAAGCCCTTTGTCAGATGGGTAGATTGTAAAAATTTTCTTCCATTCTGTAGATTGCCTGTTCACTCTGATGGTGGTTCTATTCTGTTCAGAAAATTCTGTTCTATTGGTCTGTCTGTCCAGTCGTGAACTACTATTATGCTAATTTAATTATAGAAACTTTACAGTATGTTTTCATATCTGATATAGCTATGTGCCCCTCCCCACCACTGCTCTTGTCTTTCTTGTCTCTTGGCTGTTCTTGCCTGTCCTTTTTCCTATGTGACTTAATTTTTTTAATTGCATAAATTTATGGAATATAAGTACAATTTTATTACATGCATAGTGGTGAAGTTAGGGCTTTTAGGATATCCATCACCCACATAATATACTTTGTACCCATTAAGTGATTTCCAATTATCCATCCCCTTCCACCCCGTCACTCTTCTGAGTCTTCATTGTCTATCATTACCCTCTCTACTTACATATACACCTTTTCTGGCACTCATTTATAAGTGAGAACATGAAATATTTGTATTTCTGTGTCTGGCTTGTTTCATTTATGATAATGCCCTCCTGTTCCATCCAAGTTGCTGCAAAAGACATGATTTCATATTTTTATGGCTGAATAGTACTTCATTATGTATATATACCACATTTTCTTAATCCAGTCACCTGCTGATGGAAACTTAGGTTGCTTCCATATCTTTGCTATTGTGAATAGTTGATAAACATACAAGTGCGAGTATCTTTTTGATATATTGATTTCTTTTTCTTTGGCCAGACACTCAGTAATGAGATTGCTGGATCAAATGGTAGTTCTATTTTTAGTTCTTTGAGAAATCTCCCTACTGTTTTCTATAGAGATTGTACTAATTTACCTTCCCCTCAACAGCGTATAAGCATTCCCTTTTCCTCCACACCCTCCCCCAGATCTTTTATCTTCTTAATAATAGCTTCTGATTGGGTTAAGATGATATCTCATTGTGGTTTTAATTTGCATTTCTCTGATGATTAGTGATGTCAAGCATTTTTTCATATACCTGTTGGTCATTTATATGTCTTCTTTTGAAAAAATGTCTATTTATGTCCTTTGCTCACTTTTTAATGACAGTATTTGTTTGTTTTTTCCTGTTGAGTTTTTTGAGTTCCTTGTATATTCTGGATATTAGTTGCCTGTAAGATAGTTTCCAAGTATTTCTCTCATTCTGCAGATTATTTGTTCACTCTGTTGATTATTTCTTTTGCTGTTCAGAAGTGTTTTCATTTAGTTAAGTCCCATTTGCCTGTTTTTATTGCCTGTGCTTTTGAGGTCTTAGTCACAAATTCTTGCCTAGACCTATATCTAGAAGAATTTTCCCTAGGTTTTCTTCTAATATTTTTATAGGTTTGGGTCTTATGTTTAAGTCTTTAATCCATCTTGAGTTGATTTTGTTATATCCATGTGACTTTAGAATAATCTTGTCTTCTTTATGAAAAATCTTGTTAGCATTTTTGTTGGAATCACAATAAATAAATAAATAGGTTAACTTTGGAAGAACTAACATCTTTATGATAATGGATTTCCTTATCCAAGAATATGGTGTGTGTCCCAATTATTCAAGCATAACTTTGTGTCTTTCTGAAATGTTTTGAATTTTTCCTCATATAGATTTTGTATGTTTCATGTTCAATTGTCTTCCTAGGTATTTTATGGTTTTTTTGGTTGTTGGTTTTTTGTTTTGAAACAGGGTCTTGCTTAGTTGCCTAGGTTGGAGTGCAGTGGCATGAACATGGCTCACTGCAGCCTTGATCTCTTGGGCTCAAACAATCCTTCTGCCTCAGACTTCTGGGCAGCTGGGACTACAGGTATGTGCCACACTTGGCTAATTTTTTTTTTCCATAAAGATGGGGTTTTTCTCCGTTGAGCAGGCTGGTCTAGAACTCCTAGCCTTAAGTGACCCTTCTGCCTTGCTCTCCCAAAGTGCTGAGATTACAGGTGTGAGCTACTGCATCTGGCCTGTTGTTTTTTAAATGGGATCTTCTCTTTCATGATACATTCTAACTGGTTTACATTTACATTTGTGGATAGGAAAGCTATTGATTATTTCATTCAATATTAAAGTTACTTTTTTTATTTTACTGAATTCTGTTTTATTGGTTATGTATAATTTTTCATGAATGTATAGTGTTGCATTATATAAAAATACTGTAAGTTAATTAACCAAACTCTTGATATTGAACGTTTAGTTGTATGTGTGTGTGGGAGGTTGGTATGTTTTATATTTTTCCACTATTAATACAAAGGTGTTTACATTCTAGTAGCTAAATATTTTTTGTTTCTTTAATCATTTCCTTATAATAACTTCCTGGAAGTGAATTTGCTGCTTCATTGGATGTCAAAACTGGAAAGCTTTAAGAAATATGTTTTGACAAATTGCCCTGGAGAGGGCTTGTACCCATTTATTCTCTAACAAGTTATGTCTGAGAAGGAACAGAGTTTAATTTTACTGGGCCAAGCAAAACATCAAGCTCATTAAAGGCCTAGGGCAATGACTTTCAAATTATTTAGCCACAGACTTTCTGTTTATAAGGAAGTTTATGTATTATATTGAGTTATATGAAATTGACATTTTTGCAGGTAATATGGTTGAATATCAGCAGTTTCCTATGGTTCAACCTAACAGAAGCCTAACAGGTACAGAAGAAAAAAAAAAGCACAGCTGTTCTGACTGATGATGGAGTAGGTGTATTCAGAAGACCTCAGAGAAGGGCGTAAGAGCAGCTCTCTAGGCACAAAGCCCTAGGTGGGAAGGCAGGTGCGGGATCTGGGAACCCTCAGGGCTTGAGTTAGGGTGCGTGTGTGAGCAAGGGTGGTGGACAGTGTGAGGGCCCTGACTGCCTGTTGGATAGGAGCTGGCAGAGAGGACAAGAACATCAACATCTGGCAAGGGAACAGGTGCTTTGGACATTTGCCTTTAACAGTAAGTCTGACCTTGCCCTTTGTGGGATTGCAATGTTTGAGAAGCAGTATCAAGTTCCTACAGTGTCTTTGTGATGTGTGGAAAGATGTGAGTTCAATCCCAGATCAAGTATTTATTAACAATGTGACTTAGGGCAAGTTTTTAAGCTTTTCTATGAGTTAGTGTTCTTTCCTATAAACTGTGAATAAGAATTCCTGCCATATCAGTTTGTTGTTAAAATACGATGCTATGGTTGGGTGTGGTGGCTCACGTCTGTAATTCCAGCACTTTGGGAGGCTGAGGCGGGTGGATCACAGGGTCAGGAGTCCATACCAGCCTGGCCAATATGGTGAAATGTCATCTCTACTAAAAATGCAAAAATTAGCCTGGCGTGGTGGGCGCCTGTAATCCCAGCTACTTGGGAGGCTGGGGCAGGAGAATGTCTTGAACCTGGGAAGCTGAAGTTGCAGTGAGCCGAGATCATGCCACCGCACTCCAGCCTGGGCAACACAGTGAGACTCCATCTCAAAAAAAAAAAAAAAATGATACTACAAGGTACCTTAGATACTTAATGTATTACATAGCACACAATAGATTCTCAAAAATGTCAGTTGTAATAATAATTTTATTAATCATATTCATTTCTTTTGTTCTCATCAAGGTTCAAAAAGGCATCCAAATGTGTGTTCATTTACAGAGTTTATCTTAGGGATTCCACCTCCCTAATATGTCTGTGAACCAAGGAATGCAACAGCAGTAATAATTCCTCTCATTTTATAGAAAAGAAACTAAAGCAGCTTATTAATTAGCTCCATGAGGACCATTAAGCACTGGGACTCATTTTTATTCTCAAAGAGTCCCAGTTGAAAAAGACCTGGAAATCATCCGTTAGTTCAGGTTGAGTCGTATTTCTGATTCACATCTGCAACACTCTTGGTGAGACACAAGCAAGCCTAAGGATGGATAGCAAAATCCACAATACCCATGCTATCACGCCTCTTTCAAGGTCTCATGTAAACATTATTAATTTTTTTAACTTGTCCAAGTTCACAAAGCTAACTCTTTTTTAATGATATTTATTTTACTGCTGAGCCCTGATGGGTCTCAAAATCCTTTTCAACAAACTCTGGAGGCAGCTAATACTAAACAATTTGATCTGTCACATTGAGTTGAAATCTATGTGCTGTTCTGACCCAGCCTCTAGCTGAGAGCTAGCAAAAAGTTGGGAATGCATTTCTACTTGCAAGAGCTAGTTTCATCTCTGGAAAAACATGCTGTCTTATTTCACTTTTGAATTCCCCCAAAATATATGCATAAATGCTTAATAAAGATTTTTATAATGAATGAATAAATAAATAAATAAATAAAAGAGTTACAGAAGTCTTTCATAATTTGCCTCAGATCTCCTGGAAAATGTGTTGGTTCATCAAACATTTATTGAGAACCTATTATGTTAAGTACTACTTATGTGAGGTGATCAGGAAAGTCTGCAATGATATGACTTTTTAAATTACGGTGAAATATACGTAACATAAAATTGACCAGTTTAACCATTTGAAAGGTACAGTTCAGTGGCATTAAGTTCAATCTCACTGTTGTGCAACCATCATCCCCATCCATCTCCAGAAATTATTCACGGTCATAAACTGAAACTCTGAACTCATTAAACCAAAATCATCCACTATCCCATCCCTCCATCCCCTGGTAACCACTGTTCTACTTTCTGTCTCTATGAATTTGACTACTCTAAGAACCTCATCAGTGAAATCATTCAATATTTATCCTTTTGTTTCTGGCTTATTTTACTCAGGATAATGTCTTCAAAGTTCACCCATCTTGTAGCACATATGAGAAGATGATTTTTAAAAAAGTTTTTAATTAAAATATAATGTAAAAAGTGAAAAGTGCATAACTTGTTCACAACCTGAACACATCAGGGTAAGTAGGGTAAGAAATGGAAGGTTACTAGAAGAGCAGAAGACTTCCCCATACTCCACTCCTAACACTCGAGAATAATCTCTATCCTGACTTCTGACAGCACAGATTAATTTTGCCTAGTTTTTAAACTTTATGTAAATTAAAGTATACAGTTTTTATCTTTTTCTATTTGCTTTCTTTTGCTCAATATAATGTTTGTGGTATTCATCCATATTGTTGTGTGTAGTTATATTTCTTTCATTCTCATTGCTATATAGTATTTTATCATGTGAATATACCACAATTTGTATATCATTATATTGTTAATGGAGACTCAGGTAGTTTCTGTTTTTTTTGTTAATATAAATAGTCTTGTATGGCTAGGCATAGTGGCTCACGCTTGTAATATCAGCACTTTGGGAGGCAGATGTGGGTGGTTCACTTGAGGCCAGGAGCTTGAGACCAGCCTGGGCAACATAGGGAGACCCTGTATCTACAAAAAATTAAAAAATTGCCCAGGTAGGCCAGGTACAGTGGCTCATGACTGTAATCGCAGCACTTTGGGAGGCTGAGGTGGGCGGATCATGAGGTCAAGAGATCAAGACCATCCTGGCCAACATGGTGAAACCCTGTCTCTACTAAAAAGACAAAAATTAGCTGGGCATGGTGGTGGGCGCCTGTAGTCCCAGCTACTCAGGAGGCTGAGGCAGGAGAATCTCTTGAACCCTGGAGTCGGAGGTTGCAGTGAGCCAAGATTGCCCCACTGCACTCCAGCCTGGCGACAGAGTGAGACTCCATCTCAAAAAAAAAAAAAAAAAATCCAATTGTGGTGGTGCACAGCTATAGTCCTAACTACTTGGAAGACTGAAGCAGGAGGATTGCTTGAGCCCAGGAGTTTGAGATTGCAGTAAGCTATGATTGTGCCACTGCACTCCAGCCTGGGCAACATAGCAAGACCCTGTCTCTATAAATAAATAAATAAATAAATAAATAAACAGTACTGTTATGAACATTCCTGTACATGACTTTTGGTGAACATATGAATGGATTTCTATCATATATATTATGTATATGCTACATGACTATATCATATAAATATATTGTATATATGCATATATGTATTCAGAATTAAAAACACTGGGTCACAGAGTATGCCTATATTAAGCTTTAGTAGCTTTTCAACATGGTTTACCTTTTAGGAAGGGTCATTTAAGCTGTGGCCTGAAAAACAAAATGGAATGGAAGTTGCATTGAGATTTCCACACTAACATCTCCCTACTGCTATGACGAAAATGTGACCTTTTATAGAGTGGTTAGAGTCAAATGGGAGAAGTCCCTTGCCTCTTTTTTGCTGTGGTCTCCCAGTACACTTTAGTGCGAGGAGCCTCTGTCATTTTGGTCAGACCCAGGGAGTCGAGAGATGATGACTGATGACTCAGCCTCCTCAGCTCGGCTTCCCAGAGCTCCACTCACCACATCAGTGAGCCTGGCACGCAGGGGGAGACATAAACACAACCATGGTGTTGATATCAATCCTAGCAGAGTTGTCACAAGCCAAGGCCTGGGAAGAGGAGGAAAGAATCAGGATAAAAACTTCAGTGGAAAAAAGACCAAGTGAGAGAGCTGAAAGTCATGACTAAAGAATTGTGTAAGTAACAGTGGCAAATGACAACAAAAGGCCTCTACTGCTAAAATAATCAGTGGTACCTGTTTCAGATCCCCAGGCATCTCTGTGTTTGGGAGGTCTTAGGACGCAGGGCTTTGCCAGTTGTGTGGCCTGGGATGACAGCCAACTGATGGAAGCTGGAATTCAGGACTTTCTTCTCAACAGAAGTTAAAGAAGGCAAAAAAATAAAATAAAATAAATAAATAAAAATAATAATAATAAAAAACCCAAACAAAAAATCTGGCCACAAGTAATATCTATCAGTGCTGTGTGGGCGTGAGAGCCTGCCCCTTTGTCTTAATAGAGAATATAAACATACCTGAGGAGGAGCCTCAAAGGCCTGGTAGGAATGGGTCATTTTGAGAAAAAGTTTCCAATGGGAAAGATAAAAATCTAGTTGTTTTGCCCTTCAATGTTTTAGAGTTTCCTCAGAGTATAGAGAACTCGTAGTGTGCTTCTCCTTAAGGTACTGCTCATAGAGTCCCGTCTTTTAAAGAAAAGGAACAGAGTGAAAAATGACTGATGCATCAAAGTGAGGTTTCCTTTTCCAAACATATGTCCATAAGTGACTGATCTGGGGTCCCTTCAGAATTGCATGCTGTGTCTTTAACCCATTTCCTGTTTAGAAAAAAAATGTGGCTCACTGCCAGCACAGTGTTCTTGGGGCAAATGGGAAATGGCTTTAGGTAGCCAGACAGGTATGCAGCAAACTACCTTTCATAACCATGCCTCAGGCCAGAAGGGATTGGGTCTTATGCCAAAAATCTCTTTCGATTATCTTTGTTTAGTACGTACAAAAATTGAGACTTAAAAAGTATTTCAGGGCCATCATTTTAAATTTCAGTGAAATGTTCATGTTATTGATTAGAGTTGCATCTGTAAAAAGTATTGAAGATTGAAGTGTGTATCTGTTCTGTAACAGTTGCATATGTGTGTATTCTAACAGAATTTCTTGTATGAAATAATTGCCTTTCATTTATTTGTTTCTCTTAAGAGTTCTCAAGGAAAATACAAGTTAAATTAGCTAAGAAAATTCTGATTAGTTTGGTTCCACTTACCTGCAATATTGATTTCTCTATATATATGGATAAAAGAAGTCAATTTAAACATGTTGACCCATGTGGTCCAGTTTATATGACATTCAAATAAACACAACTTTGAACACCAAGACTAATCGGAAAGTAATTCAAATATTTACCAGGGACTCTTGAAGAATGTCCAAGGAATATCTAGCAGACATCCTAACAATTATTTCTGCATCTTTCTTTCTGTTGCCCACCACTCTGAAGTTTTTTTTTCAAAGACTTGCTCAGCTCACAAAATCTTATTCTCATCCCTGCATTGCACTCAGGGTTCCGGTCTTTTTCCTCCCTGTCTCCCAACAAACACAAAAATAAATAAATTTGTCTCTTTATAAGATTGAAAAAAAAAAATCCCAGGCTGTATCTTATCTTCCAGTTCTCAGATCTTTCTATCCATTGGCCTGATTAGCTTCAGAGAAGTACTGGAGACAAGCTCGCGGTCACAGAGAGGGAAGACTGTGAACCCTTGTACATTCATGCTTATGGCCCCAGTTGCACAATAATTTTAAATACAATTCCTGCAACAGGCTGTTTCCCAGTCACTAAATGACAAAACTTTCTTTGCAATAAGAGGCAAGGCCAACAGTGACCAAAATTCACATTTTTGAAGACTGGAGAAAGGGATGAGGGAAGAGTTGAAATGTGGTATAAAACGAGAAACATCTTTGAGCAGAGGCGGCATTCTGCCTTAGACCCACTTCTTCCCCTCCTCTCATGATATCACACATGCTGATGCTTTTCCCTAGAAGCCCTATTTCTTGAAATCTGCGATCACAACCCAACAAATCATTCCCTTGAAAGTTTACTTACTTTTTGATGGTTATTTGATATGAAGAAGACATTGAAAAGAGAGCAGAACTTCATAGTTGAATTTGGCCATTTCCATGCTAGTTCATATTGGTGCCTGAGAGTGTCCTCATTAGGATCTCATTTCTCCGTTAAAGTCAAACAGTATCTGATCTCTGCCCATCCAAGGGCTGGTATGGGCTTAATGCCAGCATTTAATGCTGGAACCTAAAGCTGGGACAGGTAAGGTGCTTCACCTGCAGCATCCAAAAATCAGAGCAGGCAGAGAGGAAGTCTAGGAGTATACAGAGTAAAAACATATAAATTATATGATTTGATAAGATACAAACACAATAAAAAGTTAGAAAAGAAAAATCCTAAATACACATTAAATGTATACATGCTGACGAGATTGACAGATAAGAGGGTTTTCATAGTGTGGTGGAACAAATGAAGAAGTATTTCCTTAGAGAATAGTATATTAAGAAAATGTCCAGGTCACCAGTATTTGTTCAGAAAGAGCTAGTTTGAAAGCCCCTGGTTATCTTAGGATTAAACTGCCTAGCCCTTAGGGAAGGAGACAAAGGCCTGTTCATTTATTCATTAACTCACAATATATTAAAATTGTACTTACTATATACCAAGCACAGTATTAGGCACTAGAAATAGGGTATGGAATATGACCAACATGTTGCTTATCCTCTGGGAGCTTACAGTATAACAGGGAAGACAGACCTTGGAAAGGTTATTACTTATTCAGACAATGAAAGTGTGCAAAGAGAGTGATGATGGAGAAGTGCATGGTGCTATTGAAGGCATTATAGAAGAATATGACCAAAAAAGAGGACAGGGTCGCTTTCTTATCAGTGAACATCAGTTGAGCAATTCAGGTGCCACTGCTACCACCTCTGGGCATGGGCTTTCTCCCTTGCCTGGAAAGAATACATTAACATCAGATTAAGCAAAGAGCTCATAAAATGCATGATGGCACACTGACCAATCAAAACATACCAAGCATTCTTTTCCAGAGGATTGGGAAAGAGATTCAGTTTGAAATAATTATCTGGCAATAGGTTCAATGTGAAAAAAATAAACATTAAGCCATAATTATTTTTCAACAGAACTGGAGACTTATTCATCCTACTTTCTGAAATTGTATATCTATTTCATAGCACTGGAAGCTCAATACTATGTTTTATGTTCTGGAGGTAAAAACACGATGTCTGTTTTATTTCACAACATGAATTGAAAGCGTTTGTGGGACAGGATGTTGTTTTGGTTCAATAGGTTGTTCAAGGTTCCTTAGGAGTTTTATCCAGTAACTGCTTTCAGCTTTAAGAAATTAATGTTTCCATTTGGTTTTCAGATCCAAAGACTGTGTAAGCAGATTTTTCTGTTTTTGATGCCTCATCCAATTGCTAGTGTGGTTTAAGGTAATCAATCATATAACTGAGTTAAAGAACTCTGGCTAAGAGTTTTTACACAAACAAAACTTGCATTGGTTTGAGTGGGGATGGTGCTTGTTCAAGGACTGCAGGAATAGGTTGTACTCAAACCTCAGAAATGTTCCAGATTTGCAGCTCATGCTCTGGTTGGGAAGGCTGTACCTTATGATTCAGGTAAGATACTGGCAAGGCCCATGCTAGGAAAATGAGAATACCTGATGGGAACAACAAAGTTACTGATTCTCTTGGCTGTCCAGCAAGTCTCTACCTGTCCCTCATGAGTCTTTCTGCCAAATTTCAGAAGGAAAAACTGTCTTTCTCTGGGATTTCCAGGGAAGATGGAGGTTCCTTTCCAGCCTTCATTTCATTACAAATTTACTAATCATATACTGTGGCAGTCATCTAACAGCACAAAGACTGTTTAATTTAAGATTTAAGATAATTTAAGATTATAATCCCAAAGGAAAGGAAATTAGCATAAATAAAATACTTGCAATGTAGTAAAAGTACAATGCTGGGAACATTCAAGTTACATTTTCAACCAGAAGACAATGCAATTAGCAGTACTGGGATTCAAGAGAGAGAGAAGGGTGGCGAAAAATACTGCATAGAAGTGAACAACAAAATGGGGAAGGGAAGGAAACCCTTCCCCAGGGTTTGTATTTAGGAATACAATGAAATTAGTCAAGGTGGTCACAGCCTATCTTCTTTCAGGACCCTTTTCCCCTTCATGGGTCTATCATGCCTATCTTCCAGTGGTCAATACTTTCCTGTTGCCCTCTAGAGGCCCAGAGTTCGCCACTCTGGAGTCCTATCTACCTTGGTCTGCCCTACTCGGCCCAGTATTGTCACCTGTTCTGATCTTTCCCCCAAATTTTACGCTGACTCACTGTATTAGTTTCCTTTTGTTGCAGTAACAATTGCCATAAATATAGGGCTTAAAATAGCACAATTTTATTATCTTATTGTTTTGAAGGTCAGAAGTCTGAAATTATATCACTGGGATAAAAACCACGGTGTCGGCACAGCTGCATTCCTTTCTGGAAACTCAAGGGGAACCTGTTTTCTTATCTTTTCTAGCTCCTAGAGGCTGCCCACATTCTTTGGCTTGTGGCCCCCTCCCATCTTCAAAGCCAGTGATAACCACTCAAGTCCTTCTCACATTGTGTCCCCATAGCTTTGCTTCTGCCATCACATTTTACCCTGACTCTTACACTCCCTCTTCCTCTTTTACCAAGCATCTTGCGATGACATTGGGCCCAGTTGGATAATCCTGGATATTCTCTCTTTTACAGTCAGCTCATTAATAACCTCAATTCCATCTGCAATCTTAATTCTGTCTTGCCATGTAATGTAATATAGTCACAGGTTCTGGGGATTAGAATGTGGTCATCTTTGGGGGTGACTGTTATTCTGTCTACTTCACCCACCTTCAATTCTACTATCAATCAAAATTTACTTTTATGTTCTTCAATGACTTCTCATTAGCTAAAAAGTGGACCTAATAATTTAACCCAAACAGAAGGTTTTAAAGGGAAATACGTAGGACCTGTCCCTACTTATTCTCCTGTCCCTGTTTACATATCATGAGTCAAGCGTGGTTCTCTTCTATCTGAATCCAAATGAGACTTCAGGATCCTTTTTCACATCCTGGCAACCACTTCCTTATGACCCTCTGTGATCTCTACATCTTGCCCACCCCACTCTCCTCCTTGAGCAACTACTGATCTTCTTTTTGTCTCTATAGATTAATTTGGATTTCCCAAAGTTTTATGTTAGTGGAATCATATAGTGTGTACTCTCACCCAAACTTCTTTCATTCAGTATAAGTAGTTTATGATTCGCCCATGTGTCATTCAATAGTTCATTCATTTTGGATCAGTATTGTGAATCAATATTCCATTATATGGACATACCACAATTTGTTTATATATTCACCTTTTGATGAATGTTGTTTTACATTTTGGCTATTAAATATAAAGCTGCTATTAAAATTCAAGTATAAGTCTTTGAAAGGACATAAATTTCCATTTCTCTTGAGTAAATACCTAGGAATTAAATAGCTGGATATATGATATGTTATATGTTTAACTTCTTAAGAAACTGTCAAAATATTTTCCAAAGTGGTTGTACCATTTTACATTCTCCCTACCAGTGAATACAAATTCTAGTTTTTCGACATCCTCACCAATACTTGGTAAGGTCAGTCTTTTTAATTTTAACTATTCTGATAGGTATGTATACAGTGATACCTCACTGTGGTTTTAATATGCATTTCTCTAATGGTTAATGCTGTTGAGCTTTTCATGTGCCATTTGTATATCTTCTCTGGTGAAGTGCCTGATTAAATCTTTTGCATAATTTTTAATTGGAAAGTTTGTTCTCTTATTGTTGAGTTTTATATTTTCTTTATATATTCCAGATACAAATTTGTTATTAGATATAGGCTTTGCAAAGGTTTTCTCCTAGTCTGTGGCTTGCCTTTTAATTTTTGTTCTTTCATTTCATTTTCATTCTCTCATTTATAAAGCAGTGTTATTCAAAGAGCAAAATGTTTTCATTTTGATGAAGTCCAATTTACCAGTTTGTTCTTTTATGAATTGTCTTTTTGGTGTCATACCTAAGAAATCTTTGCCTTACCAAGGTCATCATAAGTATTTCATATCTTCATTAAACTTATAAAGGTTAACACTTCTAAATTTCAACTTCTGACACTTTGTTGCTAGTGTATAGATGTCATGCTGTTAAATTCCTCTCCATCATGTCCAGAGGCACACAATGCCTGGCTATCCCACTCTTAGTGATGTTAAGATTAACCAGTGAGTTTAGATAGTGTCAACATGATCTATTCATTAAAAACTTTCTCCATCAACCTTTCACTTAATATTTTTGGACCACTCAAATTACCTACATAAGTTATTTCATTAGAGGTTCCAAGCTGTTGAGTTTTTGATTCTGTTATTCTTCTTGCATTTACTAGCTGTGATTCATTTATGAAGAAATTTTCCTGGTCCCCTATTTTATTAGCCTGAAATGTAGCATGTAGAAAAAGAAGTATAAATACTTGATTCTCTTTTTTAATTTATTATTTTTATAATACATATTTAATGCTCTAGAAACTAATAAAATGCATCAATAATGTTTTATTTTTGGAATATCTTAATGAACACATGAATTTGTATTTAGTTGATGTATTTCAATTCATTGGAGCCATTATTTTTTGGATGCTTGAATTGTCCATCTTTGGCCAGTACGAGCCCTTTCTTATTGGTCTTTTTTCAGTATGACTCTAGTAGCCATTCATAACTTTCTTGCTTTCAGGAAAGAAAATATGTCCCAGATTCATCCTGTACATTTCCTATTCTAGATGTGAAATGGCTATTTCTATAAGGTGCTCTGGCTCTCTTCCTGGAGAAATGGTATGAAGTGATCACAATCTAGATGCTAGAGACACTAACTACTCTTGTACTGTGATTGTTTCTTTTAATGGGGTGTATGTTCATAATCAGAACTTAGTTTTAATTCTGTCAAGTTTAATGATTTTTTATTAATGATTAATCCTGTTTTGTGTCTTGTTTAAGGATATTTCCTTACTTGGAAGTTACAAAAATGTTCTCCCATATGATGTTCTGAAAGGGTTGAATATTTTGCCTTTCCTATTTAGGGCTGTGAACTAACTGGAACTGATTTTGTTATATGGTTAGGGTTCCAGTGTCATTTTCCCCCAAAATAATGCTCAACTTTTCTATAATTATTTATTGAACGGTCCAACTATTTCTGACTTCTCTGCAGTACTATCCCTGTAATAAATCAAATATCTTTATGTGTGTAGGTTGGTTTCTGGAGTATGCATATTTTATTCTATTGGTCTATTTGCCTATCCTTGTGTGAGTACCTCATTCTTTTAAGTTCTATAGCCTTTAATAAGCCTTAGTATGCAGTAGAGTCAATCTTCCAATTATAGTTGCGTCTTGGCTATGCTTGGCTCTTTGTATTTTTATATATGTTAGAATTGGATTGTCAATTTTCCTCCCAAAAATCCTAAGATTTTAAATAAACTACATTGACCCTAGATTAATTTGTGGGGAATTGCAATATTTATAATATTGAGTCTTCCAATCAATGTACAGTAAATCTCTATATTTGTTTAGGTCTCCTTTAACTTTCCTTGTTATAATTTTACAGTTTTTGCCATACAAATCTTATAAACCTTAAATTACAGTTAATTCTAGTTATGTAATATGTTTGATATTACAATAAATGGCATAATCTTTTCAATTTTATTTTCTAAATGTTGCTTATATATAGAAATAACAAATTAGAAATTGATTTTTTAATTTAGTAGCCTTCTAAACTGAATTATTTACTCAAATAATTCATCTCTGAATTATTTTGTATTTTTAATAAATGTAATCATATCACCTGAAAATAATGCTATTTATATTTTGCATTTGATTTTTATATAACTTTTTTTTACCTTTACTGTTTTGTCTAGAATCCCTAAGGCAATGTTGACTAAAATTGGGATAGTAATACCTTTTTTTTGTTCCTTGTATCATAGAGAAAACTTTATGTCTCCCCGTTAAGAACTGTTTGCCTGTGAAGTTTAAATTTTTATTTTTATTATTTTTTGGACTAAAAAAGATCCTCTCAATTCCTACTTGCTAAGCTTTTCCTTTTTAATCACAAAAGAATTCAAATTTTATCTAATGGGTTTTTTTTTGCATTTATTGAATTTATTATATGATTTTTCTTTAACCTCTTAATATGGTAAATTACATCGATTAATTTTAAGTATTAAATCAACCTTGACTTGCTGGCATAAACCCTAATGATTAAATTAGATACCTGGCAGGGCACAGTCGCTCACGCCTCTAATTCCAGCACTTTGGGAGGCCGAGCCAGGTGGATCACTTGAGGTCAAGGGTTCAAGACCAGCTTGGACAATATGGTGAAACCATGTCTCTAATAAAAATACAAAAATTAGCCAGGTGTGGTAGTAGGTGCCTGTAATCCCAGCTACTCAGGGAGGCTGAAGCAGGAGAATCGCTTGAACTATAAGGTGGAAGTTGTAGTGAGCCGAATTCACGCTACTGCACTCCAGCTTGGGTGACCTAATGAGACTGTCTCAAAAAAAAAAAAAAAATTACATTATCATTTTGCTATATTGGTTGATTCAGGTTGCCGCTTTAGTGGGATTTTAAGAGTGAGTGAAAGTAGGTTCATGTTTTCAATCTGCCATCTTTGCTTCCAAGTTAGTACTAAATAATCTTTTTGCCAGCTGATTTACTATATTGGCACCTTTACTCCGTTCTAGTATTCCTTGCCACTCTTCTCTCGCCTAAATCCTGGTACTGCTAATTGCATTGTCTTCTGATTAAAAATGTAACATGAATATTCCAAGCATTGTTCTTTTACTACATTGCAAGTATTTTATGTATGCTAATTTTCCTTTATTAGACAGTGAGCTCCTCGGGATTATAATCTTATGTCTTTGTGCTGTTAGATGCCTGTAACAGTACATGACCAGTAAATCTGTAATGAAAGGAAAGCTGGAAAGGAACCTCCGTTTTCCCAGGATATATATTAAAAATCCCTTATTGCAACATCACTATTTGGCAGCTGCTAAGAATGACAGCTGCCAAATGGTGTACAAGAATGTGTCGAAAGGCCCCATGGGGTGTGATAAATTACACTAGTATAAATCATTCTTTTTAAACTTTCAAAGCATTTTTATAATTATCCTCTTATTTGACCCTCACAACTGAGAAATTAGTAAATTAGTAGCTTTAGCCCTGATTTATACGTAAGTAAACAAGGCCCAGAGAAACTAAATATTTACCTAAGACTGTACGCTAGTGTGGGGCCAAATTTGGTCTAGAATTCAGGTTTCCAGATGTTTAAACTCAGGATCTTTTTAATAGACCAGTGGTTCTCAAACTATGGATCTTAGGGGCTGCTATTGAACAGGGATGGGAGACAAGATAGAGGGTGAATGATCAGGAATCTGGGCCCTTGCTCATGTTACAGTTCTGTTTTTATCTCCTCTACATGTAAGTGTTCCATATAATTTATCACTGGGAAAATAGCTCTCTTGCTGATAACAACACGCAGCCACTAGTCTTTAAGCACATACTTGCTTTCTGGCACCACGTGATGTTTCAGGCTTACTTTGTACATTCTGTGTCCTGGAATTGGTTTCAGCCATTTCTCCAAGGGGTTCTGGTTTCTTTTGGTGGAAATGAGATTTAGATCCAGTATCTGGGCGCTAGGTGGGCTCGCTGCTACTGGTGCCTCATTGCTTCTAGCTCTTTACAGGGGACAGTGCTAGGAAACTGCTTTTCTAAAATAAAAAATATAAAAAAAAAGAAAAACAAAAAGATAAAAGAAAAGCCTGAGTTACTAGTAATACTTGTAATTCAAATGTATTACCACATGATTATTTCTTATCTTCTCCCATTCCTTTTTGTATCTCCTCCTTCCATGGTGAAAACCCTGCTTCTCAAACACCACCACAAATAACATTTGTTCACTTCTATCCTGCAATGGACACAAAACAGTTTTTGAGCTACAACACCATACACCTGTTAAAAACAAAACTATTACATACAGTCAAATTTCTTTGCATTTCTTGTTATTCTTGTACTATATGATACTAAGGTTCTATAGTCAGAAAAGCCAAAAAGTCCATTTCATTTGATTTTCAAAAATATTTATAATTTTATATGCTTTATTGGTGAATGCATGTGTATATATGCATATATGTTTGTGTTTGTGTATGTGTGTGAATATATATGTGTGTGTGTGTGTATGTGTGTGTACTGAGAGAAGCCCTATTCCTGTTTCTTCAGTCTTGACTTTGATCTCAACTACTCTATATAATCATTTTAATCTGTTATTGGTTACCTTTTTTCACTTCTTTTTTGACAATAAATGTATTTACACTTTTATTTTCTCTATTATTAAAAAGATAGCATATTCTATGCACACTCTATTATATTTTGCTTTAACACTTGAAATGTATTTAAATTTATCAATTTACAATTTTATGTTTAGTATTCTCTTTTTTGTTTAAGAATTCTTTAATAGCTCAAAGGTCACAAAAATTTTCCATTGTATTATCCTCTAAAATTTGTAAAAGTTTTGTCTCTTACAGTCAGCTTTTAATCTCTCTAGAGTCGATTTTGTGTATGATATGAGGTGGGGGGACCCATATTCCATTTTCAAAATGGGTTTCCATTTTTCTCATACACTTAGTCAAACAGTTTATTCTTTACCCACGATATTCAGTGTCAGTGCAGCTCTACATCAAATTTCCACACATTCATGGATCTGCTTCTGGTCTTTCTATTCTCTTTTATTTATTATTCTGTCTATTCCTGAGAAAATCTTCTGTCTAAAACTTACAGACATATTTTTATCTTGTTAATTTCCATTTTAGGTTTGGGGTACACGTGCAGGTTTGTTATATAGATAAATTGTGTGCCATGGAGGTTAGTGTACAGACTATTTCATCTCCCAAGTAATAAGCCTAGTACCTAATAGGTAGTTTTTGACCCTCCCCCTCCTCCCACCCTCCACCCTCCCATCAGCTCCAGTGTTTGTTGTTCCCTTGTGTCCATATGTATTTAATGTTTAGCTCCCACTTATGAGTGAGAACATGTGGTATTTGGTTTTCTGTTCCTGTGTTCGTTCACTTAGGATAATGGCCTCCAGCTCCATCTATTTTGCTGCAAAGGACACGATCTCATTATTTTTTATGGCTGTGTAGTATTCTACAGTATATATGTACCACATTTTCTTTATCCAGTCTATCATTGATGGGCATTTAGGTTGATTTCATGTCTTTGCTATTGTGTATAGTGCTGTCATAAACATACAAATGCATATGTCTTTATGGTAGAATGCTTTATATTCCTTGGGGTATATACCCAATAATAGGATTGCTGGGTGAAATGGTAATTCTGTTTTAACTTCTTTCAGAAATTGCCAAACTGCTTTCCACAATGGCTGAATTAATTTACATTCCCACCAGCAGTATATAAATTCTCTCCTTTCTCCACAACCTTGTCAGCTGTCAGCATCTGGTTTTTTTTTTTTTTTTCTTTTTACTTTTTAGTAATAGCCATTCTGACTGGTGTGAGATGGTATTGCATTGTGGTTTGATTTGCATTTCTCTAATAATTAATGATGTTGATATGGTTTGGCTCTGTCACTACCTAATCTCATCTTGAATTCCCAGGTGTTGTGGAAGGGACAGATGGGATGTAATTGAATCACGGGGGCAAGTCTTTCCCTTGCTATTCTTGTGATAGCGAATAAGTTTCATGAGATATGATGGTTTTATAAAGATGACTTTCTCTGCACAAGCTCTCTTCTCTTGTCTGACCCCATGTGAGAAGTACCTTTCACCTTCTGCCATGATTGTGAGGCCTCCCCAGCCATGTGGAACTGTAAGTCCATTAAACCTCTTTTTTTTTTTTTTTGCAAATTGCCCAGTCTCTGGTATGTCTTTATCAGCAGCCTGAAAATACTGCTGTTGAACATTTTTTCATACGCTTGTTGTCTGCATATATGTCTTCTTTTGAAAAATGTCAGGCATATTTTTTAGTTCTAGAGTTTTCATTTTAAACAACAGTAACTGTTTCTCTGCTGGAGGATTTTCTACTTTAAAAAGCAGAATTAAAATTCATTATGAACATATTTTCTTCTATGCTTCTGAGGATAGTTTTAATAAAATCCTTTCTGCTAATTCCAACATCTGGCCAGTTTCCACTGATTGATTTTCTCTGGAATATGCATCACATTATCCTATTTCTTCACATTATTCTAATTATTTATTCTATTCCTTTCTTTATAATTTTGGATTATCCTAGACATTCTAAATGATATTTTGGACTCTGAATTCTGCTATATTCTTCTGAACAGTGCTGAATTTGCTGACAATTAACTTTGCTGGATCTAACTTCTAACTCAGTCTACCTTGAAGGTGAAATCTTGTTTAACTCCTTTATCCTTAGCAGGCTGTTTAGGGTCTGCACTACACATGCATAGCTTAGGGGTCAGCCAGAGATTTGGGCAGAGTTTATATGCAGAATTTGCGACTCTCCTTTCTGGTTATCTCCTTTTCTGGATTTCTTCCCTCACTTTTAGCTGCTGTGGTGGTTCCCAAACTCTGTTATTTGATATTTCAAGCCACTAAGATTATAGACTTCTATTTGAGTTTTAGCCAACCAATGCCTACCCTCAAACAAGGATTCATTAAACAATAGATAACTCACCCAGTTCCATTTCCTTCATCCAAATGTAGGCCCTCCACTCCAGTTTCTGCCTGCTTTTAGTTGCTTTCCAGTTGTTCCAGGGAATTGGTTTTTTAAATTTTGCCTAGAATTTTTGTGGTTATATGTGGAGAGTTAGTTTGATGGGAACTACTCAATCATTACTAGGAGCAAATAACCTGATTATTGTATTTATTTAGCTTCTGATCAGTCTTATATCTTGCATGACAAACCCCTTACCTTATTTTAATTCTTCAATGTCTTAGCTACTCTTGTGTAGAAGCTGACGTCTTATCCAGTATACTTTTCTACCTCTCAGGTCCTTCTAAATGGAAGGATCTGCAAATTAGCCATACCAAAGAGAGGATATGTGGAAGAGAGGAAAAGAAGCTAAACAGCTTCCTTTCTGTGCTGTCCATGCATCCCGACTGCCAGGGATCATGACAATTTGAGGTACCACCATAATATACATATCCATGTCTGGTGTGTTTGGGGAAGGCTGTGTAAACCAAGACTGAACATTTGAGGAAAAGAAGCTTGTGGCTGGGAGAAGCAACTGGGAAGTGTGAAAATGAAGACAGAGGTGAGTTAATAGGCTACTGCAAGAAATCAGGTGAGATGAGAAGCTGAGCTAAAGCAACATTAATGAGAATGTAGAAAGGGACTAGATTGGAAAGAGAATTAAAAATCGATAAACCGGCCAGGTATGGGTGGCTCATGCCTATCATCCCAGCACTTTGGGAGGCTGAGGTGAGAAGATCAGTTGAGCCCAGGAGAGTTTGAGACCAACCTGGGCAACATAATGAAACCCTATTTCTACAAAAATAAAAAAAATAGCTGGGTGTATTGGCATGTGCCTGTAGTCCCAGCTACTTGGAAGGCCAAGGCAGGAGAATCACCTGAGCCCGGGAGGTCAAGTCTTCAGTGAGCTGTGACTGTGCCGCTGCACTTCAGTCAGGGTGACAGAGTGAGACCTTGTCACAAAAAACAACAAAATTAAAAAACAGGAAAAACTTGATAACTCCTGTGTACAGATTGAAAGAGATATTTATAAGAATAAGAAACATTTTCTCCCATCACTCAAATCACAGCAGGTGTCAACATCTTACTTTGCTGACACACGTAATAATATTATAGAAAGTCTAGGAAATAGAAAACAATTATCAAAAATTCCACTATCTTTATATAACTAAAAATGTTTTATTATCTTCCAGGCCTTATTTAGAAACAAATGTATATGTTTTATAGCTACAACCACACACAAGTTTGAAGGTCTTTGATACATCATAATTTTGCATTATTTCTATCATCTTGCATGAATGAGCAATTTTCATCATGCTGATATCTGTAATTATGTCTTTTTAAATGTCTTCCATAGTATTCCATCATTTCATATACCCCAACCTTTTAAACTATTATTCAACTTGTTGGACATTTATATTATTCCAACTATAAATAATGCACCACAAACATGTTTATGTATATAGTCTTTCTCTTCTATGGGGGATATAGCTTTAGCTGTAAGATATCCATGGTAAAAAGTGGAAGCATTCAATATTGTTTTATGTATATTGATATTTAGTCACAAGAGTTCTGACATTGTAAAGTCCTAGAGTGATATGTGTGAGAATTTTCGAATTTCAGATCATTACTGAGAGAAAGGACTTTGCTTTGCAGCTCCAGGATCTAGCACTGTGGCTAGGCATACTAGACCAGTAATAGCTGTGTTTTGAATACGTAAATCAATGACTAAATGAATGATTAATTCACTTGTCTTGTGATGAGAGTTTCAACATTTTTCTTGCCATCTGGATGCAGTTTGATTTCAAGTGTCCCCTGTGATACTGGCAAGGTCTGGAGAGTCATTAAGACAAAGAGTTTACTCCTGTGAGCTGGGTTCTACGGAAGTCTGGAATATTGCCCTGAGAACACAATCTGCAACAGTATCTGTCTGAGATTTTTGGTTTTGTTTCCTCCACCACTATAAACCCAAGCATTTCCCTGGGCTCCCTTCTGAAAAAGGGAAGGTGATATTTCCTGGCTGAAGGAGACTTACTCATTACGTTTTACGTCAGTGTAGCAGGCACGCTAAGCTTGGGTCAGAATGTTTGAATGTTTTGGCTCTGTTCTCTTGTGGACTTTAGAAAACAACTAAATTCATTCTTAACTTAAACTGGATCACTGTTTTTGTTTTGTGATGATTTTTCTTGTAAAGGAAGAAAAATAATTTTGGTTCAGATCAAATTGTAAAAAAAAGTTTAAGATTTAGCCAATCAGAATCAGGCTTTTGAGATGGAGATTTTATATCAATGTCATTTGTCTTTTAACTAGCAGTAATAATTACTATTTGTAGCACTCTGTGCCAGTCCCTGTTCTAGTACACTTTTTTCCATTATTTCACTTACTTTAGTCATCTCAGCAATCCTATGAAGTAGGTATTACTTTCATTTTGTAATGATTAGGAAAATGATGCTTACAGATCTTAAGTCACCTGCCCATAAGCACATAGAAGTGGTAACAGTCAGAATTCAAAACTAGGTCTGTCTGATATCAATGTCTATGCTCACATATCCATTTGATTTTTTAAATTAATTAATTAATATATTTATTATTATTATTATTTTTTGAGACAGGGTCTGACTCTGTTGCCCAGGCTGGAACACATTGGCACAGTCTTGGCTCACTGAAGGCTCACAGCAACTTCCACCTCCCAGGTTCAAGCAATTCTCCCACCTCTGCCTTCCAAGTAGCTGGGATTACAGGTGCATGCCACCCACCACGGTAGGCTAATTTTTTTGGTAGAGATGGGGTTTAACCGTGTTGGCCAGGCTGGTCTTGAACTCCTGACCTCAGGTGATCCGCCCACCTCAGCCTCGCAAGGTGTTGGGATTACAGGCACGAGCCACTCACACATCCATTTGAAAAGCACTTTCACATAAATTGCATTTTCTCATTCACAGTTGCAATATGGGGAAGAGGACTGTGCTTAGTCCTGCCTGGCATAGGTAAAGACAAAGATTTGCAGATTATGTGTTTTGCCATTCATGGTCACACTGGAGAGAGTTATCAGAGTCAGGGCATAAATGAAAATCTTCTGGTCTTCATCCCATACCCTTTCCACTCTTCTCACGGACTCCCTAGAGATTTTCTCTCTCAATATCTCGCTTTATGTTTGAGCAAATGGAAGCCCAGAATATTGCAATGATTCATGAAGGTCATACAGCTAGTTAGCAAACTGATGCTAGAACCTGGATTTTTTGCCTCCCGAGCTAGTGTCTTTTCTATTATGTCTATGTAGCAAACAAAACCTGATTGTTAAGGAATGTTCAACGTGAGTTACAATCCACACCAGGAAAGACATTATTAATATAGGCCACCTAGTACAGAGCCCTTCACTCATCATTTTCATTTTTAACAAATATCCTCCCTCATTTGAGATACCCAGTTGATCTGCTCATCATCAAGTATGCACTGAAATGATGAGTATGAATGTGTCTTGCACTGGGGACCTGCCCCGAATTGGTCCCCCATTGCTGGTATATGAAGAGTCTCAGGAATAGCAACTCTCCCTTCCTCAGTGTAGACCTTGAAACAGCCAAAGTAAATAGAATTTTCCGCCTCAACAGCTGTATTTATTTTGGGCTGTTTCTCCACCTACAACGCCCATTTGCTGTTCTCAGAGCTTCTGAACCTGTTTATTTTCAACCTCCCAGAGGCAGCCAGCTGTTGTATTCCCGTTTCATGGCAAAAAGAAGTCAACACGTTCTTCTGGAGGGAAGGAACCCATTTTAAGATCTTAAAGGATATCACCCAAAGGAGAGTTTACCAACTGTGGATATTTCCTGAGCAAGACACTATTCCTGCTCTCAAATATCTTATTCAAGTGGCTTAACAGATGTAATTGGAGACAGAGTTTAAGCACTGAAAATTACATAATAATGTAAAAGAGCTAGGGAGCAATATGAGCTCAAGATTTAAGTGATGTCAAGTGAATGTGACTGAACAGAGCCTCCCCATCAGTAGGCTGGATTAAGCCTATAGGAATATGTTTGGGATCCAAGTTTGTTTGTGTGTGTGTTTGTTTTTCAGTGAGCCAATATTTAAAAATTGAGAGACTTTACCTAAAAGTCTAGATTTATGGCTTCTTTAGAAATACCAGAAGATCTGTCAATACGTGTTTGTCCTTATTTGGGGCATCCGTGGGTTGGTGTGGTGGGTGTGTTAGATGAAACACACCCTCCTCAGTTTGCCATAAGTACTCACTATTTTCTTCCCAGTGTTGAGGCCAACTCTTAGTTGCCTTGTACCTTCACAGTTGCAGTGCTGTTTTACTTATTCTCATTCACTTCAGTTTTGTGCTGGACCCCATGGGCATGTGAGTATTTCAACCCTTTTGGGGTCTCATTAGTGCCTTAAGGGCTGGTATGGATGTCACCCTTGTTGAATGCCCATTATAATATAATAAGCACTGTACTAGATATGCACCTCATTTACTACTCACAGAAAACCGTACCAGGCAGACATTATCATTCTCACTTTACAAATGGGAAAAATGAGACTCAGAAAGGGTTTTTGATCAGCTAGAAGTCATCCAGTTCACGAATAGCTAGGATTCAAATGCTAGCTGCCTAATTTCCTCCTTCCTAGATACTGCCTCCCAGAGAACTAGGAAGTGACAAAGTTGAGTCTTGACCTCCAGCCTAGTGAACATTCTAAAAAGTCATACTCTATCACAGGCCCAAATTTTGCTGTGTCAAAGCAAAATTGCTTTTGCTTTGTCAAAGAGATAGCTAGCAAATACCTCATGATGAACCAAGAGGACCTAGAAGAAAAGAACCACTTCTGCTGGGAAATGACTTAATGACCAATACTAACTTCTGAAAAGAGTACACTGTAATTGTCCTTAAATTGTACATTAGACAAACCTATCACCAAGGAGTTGGCCTGGGCTTCTGGGATAGATTGAAAATTTTGGCCATAACAGGGTATTGAACTATTAGAAAATACCATTTGGGTATTTCGATGAGAAGAATAGAATCTATGAAGATGCTAAACAAAGACCATGCATTCCATATGGTTTGGGCAGATAAAGAAGTAGTAAAACCTATATTCTAAATTCTAAGCAAACCATTCCTGGGCAGTGGCCACCGGAAGCTGGACCTCAGAGCCTGAAACCTGGATGTCAAAACCCATCACTTCGCATACAGCTCATTCTAGGTAGCGGAAATACAAAATATTTAAATGTCAGTTATTCTGTTTTATGTTTTTAAAAAGAGTTTTGGAAAGTTACACAGCTTGAATTTAAATCCAGGACTTCCATGATATGCTACCTTCCAGAAAACAGATGGTAGAGAAGGGAGGGAAAGGCATTCCAGGTAGGGGATGTCATGTTAGAAAACTTCAGATTCAGCTTGGGTAGAGAAGGGAACTAAATAGCAGAGATTACAGTCTCTAAAATTTCTATCACCATGGTACTTGATGACAGCAGCTACCTCTTTTATTACTTACCGTGTAACCTCAGATTGCAGACAACTGACCATGCTAGCCCTCACTGAAATTCCCAAGGGACATGTCTCTAATGGCCACACTGCCCATTTTACTCTCCTTTCACCTAGCCATGGCCATTTACCCCACTTGCAAGGTCCACCCTACTCCAAGGTTTTGGATCCGTTCTTTTCCTGGTCAAGGTAAGTTGCAGGCTAATAGGTAAGTCGCCTCCAGTTATAGGTTGAGTAATGTTTAACAGCAACAACAAAACCAAAAATAACAATTACTATAACAGTAAAAATGGTAGTTACTTTTCCTGAGCTATGTCTATCCACTAAACACTTTGCTACTAAATAAAATAATTAATTAAATAATAAATAATTTATATGCTTTACTCCATATAATTATATCACTCTGTGAGTTATACATTATGGGGAGACAATTCTCTGTGGGTCTCTTGCATTTCTACACATCTTGTGAGTGAGGCATTCTCTCTTCTTTGTTGCAGACTTTTTAAGGATGTGTGTATAACAAACAGCCTTGGAAGACAGAGATAGTGTCTCCTGTCAGAGCAAAGAACAGGCATGTTTATTGATCACTATAGAAGATTCAGGTTTCCTAAACTCAGGGTTTCTCTTTTGCAATGCAACCCTCTGTGCGTCTCCCTGTGGAAACGGGGGCTTGGGACACTGGCACAAAAATGCTGATACTTTGGCTACGGTTGTTGCCATAAATCAATAAACTGTCTTTTATCTCTGACCCTAGAGTCTTGTGTCTTCTACTAGCATTTGTGAAACTGTGGCAGTTTAACCTATTAACTGATAAGTAAGGTAGCATCTCAGATTCTATGCAGTCATTTGAAAGATTTTACTACTCTCATTTTGCAGAATAGAGAACAGTTTTAGGAAGTGTTTTCAGTTGCTAGTGTTTGTTACATCTCATCTTATAGCTCAGTCTTTAGCCTTGACATTTTGCCTGGTTATAAAGATTAAATTCCCACTTTGAAGCAGTTTCTGGCACAAAGTCCCAGTTTTATTCTCTGTCCGAGGCATAGTCATCTGTCCATCTAGCTCAATATTTATTAAGCACACAATATCCATCTTGTTCCCATCAGTTCTCCTAGGAAATGAAATCTTTGAACCCCAACTCCCAGAACTCATAGTATGATGGTGGAGAATAAGTAAAAATAATAGATGTAAAAACATCTAATACAAGTGATTCTCAAACTTTAGGTTGCATCTGAAATACTAGGATACTTGTTTTAAAACACAAAACTTCAGCCCGTATCCCTAAAAATTCTGAATCAGTAGGTCTGGGTTAGAACTAAAAATTGTTATTTAAAAAATAAGATTCCCAAGTGATTCTGGTGCATGAGGGTCATAGACTTCTTTGAGAAACGTTGATCTATGGGGGTAAAATGAAATTCCTTTACAAGGAACACAAGAATCCCCACTATCTAGTCCTAACTTATATCTTATGCTGCCATTCCTTGTTTTGTGCTTTACATTCTAACAACTCCTAACAGCGTTTTAACACTTTCTGCTTCCATTCTTTCATATTTTGACAATCTTTCTACTCTACATAAACTAACTGACCTCTACTCATCCTGTAGCTCAGGTTTCTCCTCCTCCATGAAGCCTTCCACCATCCCAAATAGGGGATATACAGTACTTCCTCTTCCCTCCTAAAGCCTTCTGTGCTTATCTCTATTATTTAGATCTACCTTTGATTAAAATTATCTTGATATATCCGTCTCTACTATAAAACTATAAACTCCTTTAAGGTAGGCCATGAATCCACTTTATCCTTATATGGGAAGACCTTTGTGGGATACTACAGTATCTAGTTTACGATAGGTGTTGGGTTTCAAAATCAGTTTTTGTTGAATTAACGAAAGAATGAATAAATGGCTGAATGAATAAAGCCATTTATTTGCAAGTAGCTTTCAGTATAAAATCTTGTTATCATATACTATTGATTTTCTTAAAAACATTGACTTCTTCTGATATAGGACCAGAAATATGAGAAAAACAGGAAAGAGCAGAAAGTTACATTTTAGCATCATAGGGAGATTAAATAATTTGCCTTGGCCAACTCTTTTTACAGATAAGGAAACTGAGGTTTAGATAGGATGAATGACTTACCCAATGTCACACAGCTTGTTAGGGGCAAGATAAGACTGGGAGTTTTTTCTCTTAGTTCGCAGTCCCAAGCTCTTCAGGCTAACCATGGTCCTTCCCTTCCACTAAATTATGTACCTGCTCAAGCCCTACTGAAGTTTCTACCATCCTGGCTTTTACTGAGCTCATCTGATATTGATCATGTTGGTATTTCATATTATCTGAATAACTCATATACCATTTTTCCTTACATAAATTTGCCTTTGATATACACCCAGGATCAGGGTATTTTTAAAAAACCTTTTGCTGTATTTATCTTTACTGTTTAGATTTTTGTTTTCATATGCTGTAAATTAAATTTGCCTCCTCATCTTGACTGACTAATCTCTGAACAATAGTTTTTTCTAGAGAATGTCTCCTTCACTAGTGTTTAAGGGAGGGAAATGTGATATACTAAATAATAAAGTCTCCTAGTTTTCCCAGATTCATCCAAAGCACAATCATCTCCATCTGTGTTTCCTCTGTCACTTTTATAATCAGATGTGGAAAATATTTAACATCCCATTGAGTCCTCCAGTTTAAATCAGTACACATGATAAATTGCATGGGGGTGTTTTATTTGCCTTGCAACAGAAACCTTTATCTTTGCCTGGCGGCCTGACTGTAGTTTAATAAAAGAAAGGCCCTTTGAATAGATCTTGTGCAATATGAGTTCTCATCCAGGTCTATGAATAATTCATCAGGCAAGAATCTTGTTTCTGTTTATGAAATAATTTTCTAAAGACCATTAAGGCTAGACCTGTGCTGTAGTCAAAAGTCCTTCTTGAGTTCCAGCTAGTGATATGCAGAAAATTATTGTGCTACAACTCTTCAGACATATGGCTAAGTTCAAGGGAATTTGTTAACTTCTTGTGTTGCATCCAAAAGTTTCCAATTATCAACAAAAGATGGCATACCAACGCAATTACTCCTGATGTGTTCCAGTTAGCGATTCTAAGTAACCATAGTTGTGTGGGTGTATGTGGTCTGAAATAACAGGAATCAGTGAAAATTTCAAGTGTAAATACACCACGGAGACCACTTACGTATCACAACCAGACAAACGTATCCCACTGAGCTGAATGTGCTTTTGACAGGAAGCAGGGATTTTTGGGCCACCTCCCAAACCCTGATTCCCAGCCGTTGTAAACTATTTGAGATCCATTTTGTTTCCAGTTTTGCAACAGACTTCTCCAACAGCTTATTTGCTTCATGTGTCAACAAAGTTGAAAAACAGTGCCTCTTACATAAGTTAGTCAGAAATGTATAAAGCTATTGTTAATGACGTGGTTACCACCAAACTTAGAAAAACAAATTACAGGCTGTGCCAGAGAAGCAGACTTATCTTGCTGAGCCTTAGTATGTCTCCCTGATTCCTAGATAACTCTTATACTCATTGGTTTGGGATCTTTTTAAAGGTTATTTTTAGAGTGATTCTGCTAGCCAAAGAATAGCAAAGTAAGAAAGGGAAAAGACTTGTATAGCTTCAGGAAAACATACACTGCCTGCTTTGGAGGCAAATCATCCCTGGGGATAAGGCCAAAGGGAGATCCCTGAAGGCAAATTCTTGACCATCCAGGTCCGGTGACCACACACACTATTGCCTTTATTTATCCAAATATCAGCAGAAGTTACCAAGCCTGTCTGGGCAAGTGGCAATAATTCAGTTGTGATCTGCTTTAAATGCAGCTCAGATCATGTCACTAAATCTTTACTGATTTTTATCATTCATAAAATCAAGTGCAAACCCCACAGCCTGGCTCTCAATGCCCTCCAAAAAACAACAATTCTCTAATATTATCTTCCACTAATTTAATAAAACCTTATTGCCGGGTAGTCCCTGAAATAATCAGCTCATGTTGGTTAATTTTATGTTTCAACTTGGCTGGGCCATGCTGATGCATATTTTAATAATTTTGAAATATGTGTTCAACATTTTTCTGGATATTTTTTGTGACAGTACTTTTGAATGAGATTAACATTTAAATTTGTGGACTTTGAGTAAAGTAGACTGCTCACCACATAATATGGGTGGGTCTCATCCAATCAGTTGAAGGCCTAAATAGGACAAAAAACTGACTTTCTTCTGGAGGGAAATTCTGCCAACAAATGGCCTTCAGACTTGAACTGCAATATCGTCTCTTCCTGGGTCTCCAGCCCAATGGCCTTCCCTGCAGATTTTGGACTTGCTAGCCTCCGTAATCATGTGTGCCAATTCCTTAAAATAAATTTCTTTCTATGCATATACATATCCTAATGGTTTTGTTTCTCTGGAGAACTGGCTAAAACATAGCTCCAGGCTTTATGTTTTGTTGTGTTTGTTTATATGGTATTACAAACACTATTGCTAGTAATACTGTTATTAGTATTTGTTGAATCTTACTGTGTGCCAGGCACCATGCATTGAATTTCCGCACATTGTTTCATTTAATTCTCACAACAACCTATGTGGCAAGGACGTAGAGTTATTAATCAATTGCTTAAGATCATAGTACTAGTAAGTGGCAGAGTAAGAGTTTTGATTTTATGTTTCTGAGACAAAAGCCCTTATTATAATGAGTTTGAAACCCCACAAGAAATTATATCTTTGAGAAAGTTAATAATCTCTACCAGTTTTTAAAATGATAACTTAGCAACCTTTCTGATCCTCTTCCCACTACATAGTGAGCTTGTGGAGAATGGGAATCGTGTCTCTGTGTTTTTGTATCCCATGCAACACCACAGTATTGTGCATGGTAAGTTTTCTATTTGTTCTAGGAAATTCTGATTACCTAAATATTAGAAGGATTCTGAAAAGAAAAACAGATTCAACCAAAAAGAGGAGTTGGTGAGGTTGGTCTCTGGCATCCCAGCCTTCTCTCTCTGTGCTCCCTTTTTCCTCCCGAGAGAACTCCCATTCCCCAAGGCACTCACTGCTAGAACTCTTAAGAGGTAGAGAATGCAAGGGTTCAATGAGGGCCAAGCCATGATGTGCTGGAGCCAAATTGTACCAGCTCATGAGAGTCAATTATAAGCACTTTTTCTAAACTCTATATTCAGTGATGTAACATTGGAAGCTTGAAATTACCCATGTGTGAGTATTTACACCAAGGAAATAAGTAAACGCTACAAATCAGGGCTTCCCTCCCTCCCATCCAGAGAGCTGGTTTATCATTAAACTAGTACCTGCCCAAAGATGAGAGGGAACCGTGATTCCAAAATCCTCCTTCCTTTTCCTTGCTCCCTTTGACCTTCTCAACTTCTGTATTCACAAAACTTTGTTAAGTGTCTTCTATAAGCAGTTGCTCTGCCAGGTGATATGAAGAACACCATGGTTAATGCCATCTTGTTCTTAGGAACTGATTTGTCAGTGAGAAAATAACAGATACACAAATAACATCAATAATTACTGATCATCCCATTTGGTTTTTCCCTCTTATTTGTTTTGAAATTCAAAGTATGAATATTTACCTATATAAAAATGTGAAAATATAAGTGCCATGAGGACAGGAACTTTGACTTTTTTATTACCTTTGCTGAGTGCTAGGACAGTGTGAAGCACACGATGAGTGCTAAACAGTGAATGAATAAAAGTATGCATTAAAAAATGAAAAGACTATATATAATACAATGTTAGCAATGCTTATCTATATAGGACTGATAGGATTATGGGTCACTTTTTAATTTAATTTAATTTTTTGAGATGGAGTCTCACTCTGTTGCCCAGGCTGGAGTGCAGTGGCATGATCTCGGCTCACTGCGAGCTCCGCCTCCTGGGTTCATGCCATTCTCCTGCCTAAGCCTCCCAACTAGCTGGGACTACAGGCACCCGCCACCACACATGGCTAATTTTTTGTATTTTTTAGTAGAGATGGGGTTTCACCGTGTTAGCCAGGATTGTCTTGATCTCCTGACCTTGTGATCCACCCACCTCAGCCTCTCAAAGTGCTGGGATTACAGGTGTGAGCCACCACACCCGGCCTATGGGTCATTTTTCTTGCTTTCCTTTTTGGTGAGGGCTTATCTGTAGTTTTCACATTTTTAATCATAGGCATGTGTTAATATTATGTTGGAAGCTGAACAAAAAATAAAAAATAACTAGAATTACACAAAGTAACCAATATCAAATTACCAGAAGCCTCACCAAAGCTAGTTGCTGGATAGTCATATGGGAGTGTTTCTTGAAGGAAGTGAGGCTGGCAATATGTTTAAAATCCTCTTTGCTCAGAATCATTTTAAGCTACCTGTCATAGGAAAAGGACCAGGTAAAATAATTCACACTAAGAGACGACTGGCAGCTGATACTGTCATTTCTTTCAGGAAGCAGTCAGTTCACAAAAATCTAAACTAGTGAATTATGTGGTACAAATCTTCCATATCTTTACTAATTTTTCATATGCTTTGTTTATCAATTACTGAGAAAAGTACATTGAAATTTCCCACTGTTGTGTGTATTAGTCAGTCTCTTGATGTAAGGTGCTTCATTTTATGTAATTTTTTCAGGTATATTTTCAAGATCACTGATTTTCCGTTCAGCTGTGTCTAAATCAACATTTAAACCTTCCTTCCAGGTTCAAGTTTTAATAATTAAATTTTATTTTTAGACACTTTATTTGTATTTTTTCTCTTTGTCTCATCAATGTTGATACTTCAACTATTTTTTATAGTTTTTAAAACTTATTTTGTATGTAGTATCTGATCATTTCAGCATCTTTTGTCTCAGACTGATTTTGTAGCTTGTGATGACCTGTTTTCCAGTGTGCTTAGTGACATTTAAAATTATGTACTCATATCCCTCTGGAACATCTTTGAGGCCTGTTTTCAAGTTTACTACCCAATAGATAATTGGCTTTTGCTTCTAGTGAGTGTTTATGGCACCATCAACCGGAAGTCTTTTTAGCATAATTTTTTCAGCTAGGTTTTTTTTTTTTTTTTTTTTTGGCTGCTTTGGCAGTACGAGTTCTAGCTCCAGAACTGTGTGAGTTGGAAATTATCAGGGTTTTTTTTCTCTTTTATTCTGTACCATGTAGACCTAAGACAGATAGCCAAGTGTTTCCACCACCTACTTCTTCTTCTTCTTTTTTTTTAATTTGTAAAGTTCAGAAAAATTTCTGTGGGTATATAGCAGGTGTACATATCTATGGGGTACATGAGATGTTTTGATACAGGCATGCAATGTGAACTAAGCACATCATGAAGAATGGGGTATCCATTCCCTGAAGCATTTATCCTTTGAGTTACAAACAATCCAATTCTACTCTTTTATTTTATTTTTTTTGAGATGGAGTCTCATTCTGTCACCCAGACTAGAGTGCAATGGCATGATTTCAGTTCACTGCAACCTCTGCCTCCCGGGTTCAAGCGATTCCCCTGCCTCAGCCTCCTGAATAGCTGGCATTACAGATGTGCACACCCTGCCCGGCTAATTTTTGTATTTTCAGTAGGCACAGGGTTTCACCATGTTGGTCAGGCTGGTCTCAAACTCCTGACCTTGTGATCTGTCCGCCTCGGCCTCCCAAAGTGCTGGGATTACAGACATGAGCCAACATGCCTGGACAATACTCTTTTATTTTAAAATGTATGATTAAGTTATTATTGACCGTAGTCACCTTATTGTGCTATCAAATAATAGGTCTTTCTTTTTTTTTCTTTCTTTTTTTTTTTTTTTTAAGGTGAAGTCTCACTCTGTCACCCAGGCTGGAGTGCAGTGGCACGATCTTGGCTCACTGCAACTTCTGCTTTCCGGGTTTAAGCAATTCTCCTGCCTCAGCCTCCCGGGTAGCTGGGACTACAGGTGCACACGACCATGCCCAGCTAAATTTTCGTAGTTTTAGTAGAGACGAGGTTTCACTGTGTTAGCCAGGATGGTCTCCATTTCCTCACCTAGTGATCCACCCACATCAGCCTCCCAAAGTGCTGGTATTACAGGCTTAAGCCACCATGCCTGGCCAATAATAGATCTTATTCATTGTTTCTAACTATTTTTGGTACCCATTAACCATTCCTACCTCCCCCTACAACCCCAGGCTACCCTTCCCAGCCTCTGGTAACCATCTGTTTATTCTCTATGTCTGTGAGTTCAATTGAAATCAAATTAGTAAGTAAGTGAGTACATGTGATATTTGTCTTTCTGTGCCTGGTTTATTTCACTTAACATAATGATGTCCAGTTCCAACTATGTTGTTGCAAATGACTGAGTCTCATTTAAATGAGTAAGAACATGTGATATTTGTCTTTCTGTGCTTGGTTAATTTCATTTAACATAATGATGTCCAGTTCCATCTATGTTGTTGTTAATGACTGAATCTCATTCTTCTTTATGGCTGAATAGTACTCCATTGTGTATATGTACCACATTTTCTGTATCCATTCATCTGTTGATGGGACTTAGGTTGCTTCCAAATCTTAACTATCATAAACAGTGCTGCAACAAACAGGAATGCAGAGATCTCTTTGATATCCTGATTTCCTCTCTTTTGGGTATATACCCAGCAATGGGATTGCTGGATCATATGTAGCTCAATTTTTAGTTTTTTTGAGGAACCTCCAAACTATTCTCCATAGTGCTTGTATTAACTTACATTCCCACCAATGGTGTACAGGGTTTTTTCCCTTTTCTCCACATGGTCGCAAGTATTTGTTATTGCCTGTCTTTTGGATATAAGCTATTTTAACTAGGGTGAGATGATATCTCACTGTAGTAGTGGTAGTAGTTTTTTCAGCACCCACTTCTTTGTGGTTTATCTTTCCCCTACTTCATCTGTTGACCTAATTGTCTCTTGGAGCTCCTGAATTTATTCAGTGGTCTATGGATGAACCTTCCATAATGCACTGGTTTCAGGGTTTGTATTTTGTCACTTGAGCCTGGGCCATTAATCCCAAACTGTCTGCTACTAGAGACTTGTAGATGACCCGTAATAAACAATGGCTTTTGGGTTGCTTTCTGCTTTGAATGTACTCTTTCTTGTTATTTCTTCTTTTTATCCCACTAGTATAGCCACACACTTAAAAATATTGATTTTATATTTTATAAAATTTATACTTTGTTATAGTAGTTTTTGGGGAACAGGTGGTTTTTGGTTACATGGACGAGTTCTTTAGTGGTGATTTCTGAGATTTTGAAGCAGTGAATGCTCTACGTGATGGGTAGTTATTTATCCCTCACCCTCCTCTCGCCCTTCTCCCTGTGTTCCCAAAATCCATTATATCATTCTTATGCCTTTGTGTCCTCATAGCTTAGCTCCCACTTTTAAGTGCGAACATACAATATTTGCTTTTCCATTCCTGAGTTACTTCACTTAGAATAATGGTCTCCAACTCCATTCAGATTATTGTCAATGCCACTATTTCATTCCTTTTTATGGCTGAGTAGTATTCCACAGTATATACATACCACATTTTCTTTATCCACTTATTGATTGATGGGGATTTAGGCCACTTCTGTCTTTTTGCAACTGAATTGTGCTGTTATAAACATGTGTGGGCAAGTGCCTTTTTCATATAATGAGCTCTTTTTGTCTGGATGGATACTTAGCAGTGGGATTGCTAGATCTAATTGTAGTTCTACTTTTAGTTCTTTAAGGAATCTCCATACCGTTTCCCTAGGCATGGGGCTTCCTGAGAGACAGACTGCAGTGATTGTTATTGCTCTTTTGGGTCTAGCCATCCAGCAGGGCTCCCAGGCTCTGGGCTTGTGCTAGGGAATGTCTCTGGGCTGGTGCTAGGGAATGTCTGCAAAGAGTCCTGTGATGTGATCCATCTTCGGGTCTCCCAGCCATGGATACTAGCACCTGATCTGGTGGAGGTGGCAGGGGAGTGAAGGAGGCTCTGTGAGGGTCCTTGATTGTAGATATGTTTAGTGCGCTGGCTTTCTCAAGTGCTGATTTTGCTAGCAGTAAAGTTGTCATGTGGACACCCTCAGGATCTCTAGTTAGCCGGGATGTTTCAGGCAGTTGTTTAAGCTGTAGTTTTCTCCTTCCTGGGAGCAAGGTTATTCTGTCATGAGTTGCTGTAATGGCCTGAGTTGGTTGGCCTTCAACCAGGAGGTGGTGCTTTCAAGAAAGCAACAGCTGTGGTTTTGAGTTTGCCCTAAATTGGCCAGGGGAAGTATTTTGGTTTCTCAAGCAATGAGTGGGACCATAAAGCTCCTAAGAGTTTATGTGTTTGCCTTCAGCTACCAGGCCAGGTAGAGAACTACCATTAAGGTGGGGGTAGGGTTAGGCAGGTCTGGGCATAGACTCTCCTTGGGTGGGGCTTGCCATGGCCACTGTGAGGGATTAGGGGATAGTTCTTTGGCCAATGGGAATATGTTCCAGAGGGCATTATGCCTGCCTCTGTTGTGTCATATAGTTTGCCACAGAAGTGGGGGATAGCTGGTAGTGAAAGGCCTCACCCAGCTCCCACGTAGTTAGTGAGGCCAGTCTTACTCCCACAGTGCCCTGCCAACAGCACTGCATTTAGATCCAGGCAGCCTGCATGTGGAACTCAGACCTTCCCCAGGCCATAGCTTCCCCACTAAGAAAGCAAGAATGGCTTTCAGGCCTTGCTCCTCCCTCTCTGCCCACAATGTCAGCAGCAGCTCCTGCACTCATATCTACAGCAATTCCCATTTGCCCCCATCCTGAATTCTGCTCAAGAAAATTCATGCCCAGTCAAAATTATTACAAATTTCCATTGGAGGAGTCACCCTGCGACTCCTCCCTAGTTCTGCAGGCTGCCTTCCCAAGGGCCCCTGGGAGACATAGTCAGGGATGGCTTCTCTGTACTGGAACTGGAGACTGGGAGTGCCTACAAGGCTCTTCCCACTGCTGCTTCCACTCTTATATTTCACATGTGATGTGGTTTTGCTGTGTCGCCACCCAAATCTCATCTTGAATTATAGCTCCCATAGTTTCCATATGTTGTGGGAGGGACCCAGTGAGAGGTAATTGAAACATAAGGGCAGGTCTTTCCTGTGCTGTTCTTGTGATAGTGAATAAGTCTCACGACACCTCCCAAGTTCTTCAGCTGATCTGTTTGGAAGCCACACTTAATTAAAGTTAAAGGTCTTTATTTGTGGAGAAATCTCAGAGCTTTTAATATATTCAGTGTTCTTTGTGAATCTTTAAGGAAACAGACGGAGTGTGTAGCTCATTCCAAACTCCTTTGATCACAGAACTCTCTTTCTGGAGGGCATTTCCAGTATCTGTTGTGCCATAGAACACACTTTGAGAAACGTCGCTCCAAAATAATGAAATTTATTCTTCTCCTTCTGTAAACTTAAGCATCAAAAATTTTGAGAACACCAGAGAAACATGAAAAAGTCTTTAAACTTTATAGAAATGACTTTAAAATAAAGAAAAACAAATGGAGGTACCCAGCTTGATCGTTCTTCTAATCATGTAAATTTGTCTTCAAATGACTCTTCCAATAATCACTACCACCCTCAGATGACTTATGATTACCAAGGACATTCCAAAGACAGAGTCACAGTCTACAGGGAGTGAATTACTGAAGAGCAGTTCCCTAACCTCCTGATTTATGGGCAGCGTTGTTGGTACATGTGCAAGGGTTGGAAAGGCTTTGAAGAGGCAACTCTCACTGGGAGATATATATTCAGTGATGTTAAAATCCCAAGCAGTCTCACCAAAAGGAATACATAAAAATGCTAACAGTGACAATCATTAGGTGGTAAGATTGTGAATTATTGTTATTTTTTCTTTAAATTTATCCATATTTTTAAAATGTCAACAGAGATCATGTATTATTTATGAAATAAGAAAAATGTTTTTAAAAAGGAATCTTATAATCATTTAAAAGGGAAAATACATTTTAAAAAATAGAGGAATCTGAAGCTTGGAGGAAAATGAGTTTTCCAAAGTCACATAGTCTGTCAGAGGTAAATTGGATTCTTGAACTCCCGACCAGGGCCCTTCTCAGAATACTCCACATTACTCCACGGTCACAGAGGAATAGCCACTGCCAGGGCTGTTCCTCCTCAGGAAGGGAGTTGTCGAAAGAGGAGAAACATGGATCTTCTGTGTGGGTGAGCCCTTTCCCTCTCAAACCATAGGAAGGCTATGCTGACACTTGCACAGATTCTTCTGCTTGTGGTACAGGGTTTGCTACTATTTTTCTGGCTAGGAAATTGTCATGAAAAGAGGGAGAAGGTCTTCCCTTAGGAGTATGGGAGAATTAAGTTTCCCTCAAGACACCATCCTATAATAAATGGAGCATCGTGGCTGCTATTTTTTTCCCAGGCTGCTTATTGCTGTTGAGTTCCCGTCTGCTCCCACCGAAGACAAGGAGAAGGAATGTCACAGGGGCTTGAGTATCCCTCTAGGGAAGAGTGGCTGGAACACCTAATGTGAAAGTTTGGGAATCTTTGACTGCTGAGGTTGAGAGATTGGGAGGTCTGTGGTGATTCTGGAACTAATTTTACAAAATAGACAATGAAGTAATTGATTGATTCACTGTTTTCCATTAAGATTGTGTTTTTGTGGTTTTTCTTGTGGAAATAAGAGCTCAGAGGGATGATGATATAACATTGGGGAAAGGATGTTGGAACCTCACCCACCTGTATTTGCCTTCCCGTGCAACTGTAGCAGTGGAAGTTAGAAAGTGGGGTATGAAAAACGACCAGGAGCAGAGATCCTCTCCCACAGAGGGGTAGAATTGGAAGACTCACTCAGAAAGCCTTGCGGCTATCCACCTCAGTTCTCATACAGGCAAACTAAATATTACAGATGGGAAAATGGTAAGTATTTAAATATTTATTGAGTATCTAGTATGTGCCAAACACTGTGTTAAGAATTGAAGGTACAAGAGAAAACAACATAGATGAACCTCTGCCTTCTGCAATGTAGAAGTCCTGAGAGGTGAAATGAAAAAACAAACCCAGAACAAGAATCTAGATCTCTTAGATCTGAATTGGTGATCTTTCTTAAATTTTCCTTCTAGAATACTTTAAGCACCTAGGAGTTTCTATGTGACTTTGGGCAACTCACTAAACATTTGTAGGCTTCAGTTTTATGAACATAGAAAAAGAAATTCATACATTTACTCAGTCATTTATTTACTAAAAATTTACTGATAACCATCTGTATCCCAGGCATAAAGCTCACCAAACTCATAAAACAGGAGCTTTTTTGCTGAGAGTAAACTTCCATCTGTCAATAATTCTCTCCAAACAGTAACCAATAGGTAGCTGGAAATTCCAGAGTTAGCTATGGTTTATTTTTTGCCATTCAGAGTTGGCTTACTCCCTCAAGTGCCTTGAATCCCCGCTTGGATTTCTCCCTCCCTCCCTCCCTCCCTTCCTTCCATCCTTCCATCCTTCCCTTTCTTTTCTCCCTCCTTCTTTCCTTCCTTCCTTCCTTCCTTCCTTCCTTCCTTCCTTCCTTCCTTCCTTTCCTCTCACTGTCTTCTTTCTTTCTATCCACCATCTTCTTTTCATTTGAAGTGTAAACCCTAACACTAGGGAATTTATTTACAAGAAAAGATTTAAGACATAAATCTGTACACTTGGGTTGGTACGGTTAGTATACTATTGTTTTGTAGCTGCTCCACATTGAAACTTTTATTATTTCTAAATGTGTACTTTTCCTAAGTCTCAAAATTTTATTTAACACAGAGAATATCAATACTGGATTACATTCACCACTATATCAGGAAAACATGTTACTGGCATTAATCTCAAAGGAGGCAAGGGTGAGAGGAAGAAAAAGGAAAAATGCAGAATGACATGACTGATTCTTGACATGTCCAGATAAAAAGAAGAAAAAAGTACTAGTCTTTATCAGAGCAAATAGTGTTATCTCCCAAAGTACACAAGAATTTCCAATGTTAACCAACCTGTACCCTTCAGAAGACATTTTCTCATAGCTAAAGAATCACATTCATGTTGGCAGTTGATTTATAAGGGCAGGAATGTGGTTTCTTGGACCATTGCCTTATTAGAATGGAGAAAGTGTAGAAATAAATGGTGCTCATCTGCTTGTTTTTTCAGTTCACTTGTATATAATTTTTTAATTTGCTTTTAATTTTAATTTTTTTTTAGTAGAGATGGGGTTTCACCATGTTAGTCAGGATGATCTCAATCTCTTGACCTTGTGATCCACCCGCCTCAGCCTCCCAAAATGCTGGTATTACAGGCGTGAGCCACCATGCCTGGCCCACTTGTATATAATTTTTTCCTATCAATTTTGAGAAGATTAGTGGCAGTAGTTTCTTGAAATTAGCAAAAGTTTATAGGCATACTGTGAAACACTGCATAGCAGTGCTTTCAACGTCCCGTTTCAACAAGTGAACAAGGTGTGCATGTTCTTTTTGAAGGCCATTGTTGTCTCAGCTCAAAGACTGACCATCTCATTGATACAGCCCTCCTGTTAAGCTGGGAGCTCTCTGCCATAGACACTTTGCATCCATTCACTGCTAGTTTTATGTGTGTGTGTGTGTGTGTGCAAATACAGATGGTGAATCTATGGGCCGATTTATGAAAAGGGCAGGTCCAGGCTGGAGAACAAAGCTCACTTTTAGTATTGGCAGGATCTTGATTCTGCCATAACTTGGTTTTTCTCATGCTGGAAGTACTCCCTGGGAGACTAAATGTGTGTTGTTTCAGCTATTTTCCTATGGGTGGGGAAAAATGACAATTCTTTTAAATTCATTCTTCTCCAGAGCAAGAGGAGCACAACCAGGCTATAGGCTGAGAAGAAAACTATTCTCCAGAAAATTCTACTTGATACTTTATCTGTGTTTTTATTATTTATCTTATTGTCTGTATTTCCATTTACTCATGTATAAAACTGTACAATGGTATTTCATATACTCGATTCTTTGCAGAGTGCCACAGATAAGTACTTAATATCTCTTAGCCACAAGTACTGTTACTCTACTACTACTAGGGCTACCACTGCTGCCAGGCTTCCTACAACTACTTCTCTGAGTCATTTCAGTATTGTATATGGACACTCAACAACTATAATAATATTTTGAGCTCCACAAACTTACGATGTTTTAGAATTCTGAAACATCAAAATGTCCTCTGAAGGGTACAGGTTGGTTAATATTAGAAATTCTTATGTGCTTTGGGAGATAACACTATTTTCTGTTCCTTTACAAAACAGAAAACTCAACTCAAATTGGCTTAAAAAACAAAACAAGACAACTTAGAGTTTCCCTGCTGGTAACATATGAGCTAAGATAACCTGAAATCTTACCAATATAAACAAATAGAAATGCTGGATCAGTTATTTCCAGAAGATTTTAAAGTATGAATTCAATGTATTTATGTTTTTTGTATTATTCTATTATTCAGATGATCTGTTTCATTATGGGTGAGTTTTGGCAGTTTTGGTTTTCAAGGCATTTGTCCATTTTTTCTTTCTAGGTTGTCAGATTTTCCTGTGTGGAGTTGCTCATGTAAGTTCTTTGTTCTTTTAATGTCTGCTGGGATCTAGGTGGTATTTTCTCTTTAATGACTAATATCAGTAGTGTATGTCTTCTTTCTTTGTCAATTTTGATACAATTTTAATTTTATTAATTTTTAACAGAACTAGATTTTGGTTGTATTGACTTTCTCTTTTTCTGTTTTCAACTTTATTAATTTCTGTGTTATTATGTTTTCCCTTCTGCTTGCATTGGGTTTATTTTGCTCTTCTTTTTTGAGTTTCTCAAGGTCCTTCCTGTTAGCATTTGATGCTATAAATTCCCCTCTAAGCACTGCTTTGTCATCTGTTGAATTTTGATATGTTTTACTTTCATTTAGTTCAAAATATTTCCTAATTTCCCTTGCTTTAATGCATGGATTATTTAGAAGTGCGTTGTCAAGTGTTTGAGATTTCCTGCTATCTTTCTATTATTGGTTTCTGGTTTAATTCTAGTATAGTCAGAGAATATACCTTGTATTATTTCAATTCTTTTAAATGTGTTAAACTTTGTCTTATAACTCAGGATACTGTCTATGTTGGTGAATGTTCCATGTGCACTTGAAAAAAATATATATTCTGCTATTTGTCCTGGAATGTTCTAAAAATTTCAGTTAGATCCAGTCAGTTGTTAGTGTTTTACAGATTATTAATATCCTTGCTGATTTTTTTATTAGTTCTATCAATTACTGAGAAAGGAGAGTTGAAGCCTTTACTTATAATGAGGGATTTGTCTGCTTCTACTTTTAGTTTCATGCAACTTGAAGTTCTATTGTAAGGAACAAACATATTTAGGACTTGTTGTATCTTCTTGGTGAAATGACCCTTTTTTCATTATGTAATGTCCCTCTTTATCCTTGGTAAATTATTTTGCTCTTTATTCTTCTTTCTCTGATATTAATACAACCACTCTAGCTTTCTTTTGATAAAGATTTACATAGACTATCTTTTTGTATCCTTTATTTTTAACCTACCTATATCATTATGCTTGAAGTAAGTTTCTTAGAGACAGCATATAGTTGGGTCATGTTTTTCAATCCACTTTGACAATATCCATCTTTTAGTTAGTGTTTCAATGCAGAATAATTTTGACATCTCCTCCAACCCATAATTGTGACAACCAAAAATGTCTTCAGATATTGCCAAGTATATGTCCTTCTTTCCTTCCTTCTTCCCTCCCTTCCTCTTTCTTTCTCTTTCCCTTTCCCTTTCCTTTCCTTTCCCTTTCCTTTCCTTTCCTTTCCTTTCCTTTCCTTTCCTTTCCTTTCCTTTCCTTTCCTCTCCTCTCCTCTCCTCTCTTCTCCTCCCCTCTCCTCTCCTTTCTTCTCCTCTCCTCTCCTTTCCTTTCTCTCTTTCATCAAATGCCTCTTTAGTGAAATTTCTTTTGTCAAATGCCTCTTGAGTGAAGTTGCTCCAAGTTGAGAACCATTGCCCTAGAGATTTCAACATGCATCCTTAACTAGTTACAGTCTACCTTAACTAGTAATCTAATTCTACGTAAGAATGTAAGAATCTTAAAACTTGACTCCATTTGCCCCTTTCTCCTACATATTTTGCACTATGTTACATATTCTAGCTCCAAAAGATGCTATTGTTGTTGCTTTATTTGTTTATTTGTAGTTTTGAGGCAGAGTCTTGCTGTGTTGCCCAGGCTGGAGTACAGTGGCTCAATCACAGCTCATTGCAGCCTTGACCTCCTGTGCTCAATCAATCCTCCCTCCTCAGCCTCTCAAGTAGCTGGGACTACAGGTACACTCCACAATGCCTGGCTAATTTTTTAGTATCTTTCATAGAAACAGGGATTCATCATGTTGCTTAGGCTGCAATCAAGCTCTGGGCTCAAATGAACCTCCCTTCTCAGTCTCCCAAAGTTCTGGGATTACTGTCCTGAGCCACTGTGCCTTGTTGCTTTAAATAGTTAGTATTCTTTTATATTTATTCATAGATTTATATTCTTTTCAGTGTTTTTCATTTCCTTCTAATTTTCTGTGTTTCTAGCTCAGAAAATTTCCCTTCTGCTGGTAGAACTCCCTTTAGTACTTACTTCAATGCTGTGCAGCTAGCAACAAATTCTATTTTAATTTGAATGAAATATTGTTTCTGGTGTATAATTCTAGGTTGAGAGGTCTTGTTTGCCTTTTTGTTTTTTCATTTTAAAAATATCATTACATTGTCTCCTGATTTCCACAGTGTGTCATTTTGGGTTCCATGAGAAGCAGACACCAAGATAGGATTAAAAATGTAAGAAATTTGTTCAGGGGAAATGCCTGTAAAGGATAAAAGAAGAAGGAGAGGAGTAGGCAGGGAGAACCTTCAGATACCAAGACAGGTCCAGCACCTGTGAAAGAAGGCAGGCGAGGAAGGATTAGGCCAGAAGAGCCTCAGACTATCGACCAGTCTGTTAAATTCATGGCCAGGTCAGTAGAGATCTCCTGAGCCAAATTGCCTATTAAAGAAATTCTGCATCTATCAATATAGCCTGATTTTCATACCTCTATTGAGCTAATTCATTGACTAGAAGTAGCCCAGGGGAAGTGTGATTTCATATGAAAGTTATAGTGTATCCAACAGTGCAGCAGCTGTCAATAAGATGAGCACCCCACAGCATGATCTCTTGAAGGGAGATCTGAGGGGTGCAATTCCGTGACTGCCTCATATAGTTTTAATTTTAATTTTAATTTTTATTTCATTTTAAGTTAGCTGTCAGTCTTAATGTCATTCCCCTGAAGACATGGGCTTTTTCCCCCTCTGGTTGCTTTAGAACTTGTCATTCTTTTTCAACATATTCTACAATGTGTCCAGGTATGGTGGGTTTGTTGGTGTTACTGTTGGTGTTGTACTTATTCTGCTTAGGGACTCTTGAACCTCTGGAATTGGTGGGTTTATATCTTCCATTATTATTAGAAATTTCTCAGTTGTATGTTTTCAAATATTGCTTCTGCTCCATTCTCTCTCCTTTCTCTCTTTTGAGACTCTATTACACTATATTAAACTGTTGGAGTATGTTGCACATTTGGACATACTCTTTCTTCTCTTTTCTCTTTCTTTCTTTCTTTCTTTCTTTCTTTCTTTCTTTCTTTCTTTCTTTCTTTCTTTCTTTCTTTCTTTCTTTCTCTTTTGTTTGGTTTTTCTCTGTGATCCAATTTGAGTGGTTTCTATTGATCTGTCTTTAAATTCACTAATCTTATCATCTATGTCCAGTTTGCTTTTAAGCCTACCTAATTAGTTCTTAAATCCAGACATTATACTTTTCAGTTCTAAAATATCCATTTAAAAATTTTGTAGAGTCCAATTGTCTGTTAAAATATATTTTTCATTGTTTTTTAACATGCTTTTAAAAACTTCTTTAACATGCCATTGTTATTTTATTTATGCTTTTCCTCATTATCTCAATTATCTGTGGGCTTGTATTTATTTTGTTTTTTGATTATTGTTACCTATCCTGATTGTTTTAATGTACAGTAAATTTTGATTGCATGCTGGGCATTGTGTATAAAATAACTGTAGACTTCTGATGATATCTTCCACCAGACAGGTATCCTTCTTTTTTTTTTTTTTTTGTTAGGACCAGGAGCTAATTACCTTAATTCAATGGGAGCTGAGTTGAAGTAGGGCTGCATATACAATTTTAGCAAGATTCTGTCTACCCTCCTTATCCCTGCTCTTTAGATATAGTCTTTCCAAGCTTTTGATTGAGAGCATAGAGTGTCTATTTCTTCTCAGCTCTAAGAAAAAGTTTTCATTTTTTAGTCTTTTTGAGACAGAGCCTTGCTCTGTTACCCAGGCTGGAGTACAGTGGTGAGACTTTGGTTCACTGTAAACTCCACCTCCTGAGTTCAAGCGATTCTCATCCCTCAGCCACCTGAGTGACTGGGATTACAGCTGGGTAATCTTTGTATTTTTACTAGAGATGGGGTTTTGCCATGACTGTTCTTTAACTCCTGGGCTCTAGTGATACACCCACCTTGGCTTTCCCAAGTGCTGGGATTACAGGCGTGAGCCACTGTGCCCAGCCTCCTTCTGCACTTAGACATCACGTGGTCCTCTATAGCTCTTTTATAACTTTAACATGTTTCTTTCAATGTATTCATTTGTTACTAGTTGCTGCAGAAAGACCTTTGACCTGCTTTGACCTACTACATTCTACCTAGAAGCAGAAGTATATATAATCTGTTATTCTTACTAATAATTGGCAACAAATAGTCTTAAATATGCTTTATTTCATACAAATGTAAGTACAGCTGTCGAAGAAATTCCTAGATCAAAAAGTATATGCATTCATAATTTTGGTAGGCGTGATAGTTAATATTGAGGGTCAACTTGATTGGACTGAAGGATACAAAGTATTGATCCTGGGTGTGTCTGTGAGGGTGTTACCAAAGGAGATTAATATTTGAGTCAGTGGGCTGGGAAAGGAAGACCCACCCTTAATCTGGTGGGCACCATCTAATCAGCTGCCAGTGAATATGAAGTAGGAAGAAAAACATGAAGAGGCGAGACTGGCCTAGCCTCCCAGCTTACATCTTTCTCCTGTGATGGATGCTTCCTTCCCTGGAACGCTGGACTCCAAGTTCTTTAGTTTGAGACTAGGACTGGCTCTCCTTGCTCTGTAAACTTGCCGACAGCCTATTGTGTGACCTTGTGATTGTGTAAGTCAGTACTTAATAAACTCCTCTCTCTCTCTCTCTCTATATATATATATATATATATATGCCTACCATTTGCTCTTATGTATATATTGTGGGACCTTGTGATTGTGTAAGTTAATACTTAATAAGCTCCTCTCTCTCTCTCTATATATATATATACATATATCTATATATAGCATAAATAGATAGATAGATAGATAATGCCTACCATTTGCTCTTATATATATATCCTATTAGTTCTGTCCCTCTAGAGAACCCTGACTAATACAGTAGGCATCACCAAAATTCTCTCCTTAGAGATTATAGCGTATGTTTCCACCAGGAATATATAAAAATGCCTATTTTAACAACAGCTTTACAAATACTGTGTGGTAACTTTGAATGTTTATGAGTTCAGGCGTAACATTATCAGAACTTTGCATTAAGAAGGTTAATGTAGTCATAACATGTTAGGTGGGTTAAAAAAGACGAAGGATGAAAGTCACTTACCTCATAGTTTCGTCTCTGATTCTAGTGACCTAAAAAGTGAAAGTCACTGTATTCGTGCTTGAAAACATTTCCTGAATTTTCTAATCAGGTCTCTTTTTAGCCGGAAAGTTGATGGCTCAAAGTTCTTCCACAGGTTCAGTACAGATGTTAGCAGATTTTAATGGCTGCAGTGTAGTACATCTGTTTGTCACACCAAGCTCAGCATCTATGTCAGGAACAGCTAGTTTTGTGATTCAAGAATAGAAGACACAGAGATGGCTGTGGTTTCCCCTTAGGGCTCTAGCAGAGGAGACACTTTGGGGACAGTAAAGAACATGAAATGATGTTTCTGTTAAGAAGAAATCTATTCCTGCCTCATTCTTGGTCAAAACAGCCGTAAGCCTGATAAAACAATATTGCATGCTAGTTTCAGGAATGTAACTCAGCCATTTCAGTGTTTCCTTTCTGGGTCCCTGTGGATTTCTAACCCTCACTTTAACAGTAAGGCTATATTATCCTCATTTTCTCCTGCCATCTCTCGGCTGTTTTTCTTTCTCCTGGGTTCAGTGAGTCATTTCCTCAAGTCCTCCCTGGTTTGGCTTCAAAAATTTAGGATAATCATCAAGAGCTGTCCTCTTCTCCCTTTCAGGCTTGAATTCCTCTTAGTGTTAAAGGCCTTTCACTTCTCAGTATCTGAGGTGGGTGGGCTTGAGCTAAGATCCTTTCTTAAATCTTAGTGTGTGTGCTGGAGAAAGCCTAAGAGACCATGAGAAAGAGGTAACAAAATGAATGTTCCAAGGAAACTGGGAGGATGCGGGGGAAGGTGCAGATTCATACTTCATTCAAGCTGCTGGTAATGAATGCTTTACCAAAGTATTACACTACCAAGAGCTTCCTTTGTAATAACATGAAAAAGTCAATGATTTGTGATAAACTTCATGTAACTTTTTATTTTTTTTCCTTACTAGCTGCATTTTTTCAGCTGGTATAGTTGTTAAGCTATACTCCTGATGTCAGATGGATCAAGGGTCCAAATCCTGCCACTACCACCTTCTAGCTGTGTGACCACCCACTGGCAGTTATTTGACCTGCAGGTATTTTTGTCTCCTTATCTAACAATATGGCAAGCACAATAGCATCCTCCTCATAGGACTGGTAGAACAATTAAGTGAGGAAAACCACATAGGAAGTGCTTAATAGATTGTAGTTATTACTATTATCATTCCTATGGGAATTTAAATTGATGTCTACCATTTGCTTTTATGTTCTTCTGGGATGTTCACGTGGTATTTAATAAACAACTAAATCTAGATCAGGTCTTGACAAACTACAAATCTGGCCCATGCCCTGTTTTTCTAAATAAAGTTTACACAGCCACACCCATTTGTCTATATATTATCTATGGCTGCTTTTGCTCTGCAATGTCAGAGTTGAGTAGTTGTAATAGACCATATGGCCCTGAAGGCCAAAAATATGGACTAGGTGGCTCTTTATAGAAAAGTTTGCCAACTCCTGGTTTAGAAAATCATATTGTTAAATTTTTCAATTAAATAAGTAGTCATGGACATACTGTAATTCTGAGCCTCAGTTTCTCTAACTGAAAAAGGCATATATTAGGCATATATTAGATGACTCCTAAATAGGATCCGTCTAGAATGATTCATCCATCATTTTTACTCATGGAGCCCAGGAATTTGCACTACATTTGGGCTTTCTGGTGGGTTCTTCCAAATGCTTTAATGAGAAAGAAAAAGCAGAAAGCAACCTTCAGCGATTCCGATGTCAAATATGGTAAATCATGAGAGGTGATTTATTCCACAGAGGGGGATGATAGTTTTGTGAAGCTTTAATGTTTTTCTCTGAAGCCAGGTTCAGGAGATCTTGGTCACTGGGCCACTTCCTGGCTGATTTAACAATATTTCTAATTCTTTGGGTTGCTTTTTTTTTTTTTGTCTTAAAAAAAAAATCATTCTCTTTGTCTCCCCACTACCTGCTCTTCATACCACTTCCTCTCCAGGTTGGCCCCTGCCTTCTTGCCTTCCTCCTGCCTCCTTCCTTTCTCCAGTGGTTTCTCAGCTCTCCGTCCTCCCCCCAGCCAAATGTGAAGGAGAAAGTCTGCCAAGTCTCCCAGCCACTGTCAGCCTAGTTGACTGAAATGCTTCCAGCAGAACCTCCAGCTCAGGGCCCTCTGGCAGGGCCTGAACTCCAAGCAGCAGGAGGGACCAGCGAGTTATAAGAAAGGGAAATACCAACAGTAATCTGCATCCTTTGAAGTTTAGGGTTGGGAAGCAGAGAAGCTAAGAGATGTTTGACAATTTCCTGGGGGTACCTGGGAAAGAGCCTGAGACTAGGGGTCAGGATTGTCTTTTCCAGCTCTGCCCCAGATTAAGTGCAGAGTTTTTGGGCTAGTCATTTTTCATCCCTGAGCCTCAGTTTCTCTTTGTAAAATCAAGAAAATAATTTCTGTCCTGATTTTCCTGTAGGGCTTTTGTGATGATCATACATTTGTGATCATGTATAGCTTTATTTTTTAAAATAAATATTTGATTTATATTTTTCCCATTTCAGAATTACCTTGTGCTTATGTGATACAGGAACTTTTGTCAGCAGCATCTACCATCCTTCACAACAGAACCCCAATTTCCTTTGGGGAGTTAACTTACCACACCACTGCCTATATTTTACTGAGATGGAAAATCCAGCTGCCCGTGCCCCTATAGCCAAAGGTAGGCAGTCTCTTCAGCTCAACCCATGAAAGCTCACTGCTGAGATTTTGACTTTTGAGCATATGAAATTGGATGAGTGAAGAGGTTGGCATTCTTCTATCTTGGCAGGAACATCCCTACCAGACTGTTCCTGCTGCAAGGCTAGTCCTATCATTCCTGCTTTCCCGTCCCTGAAGCTGAATTGGTTTCTGCCTATTTCCAAGCCTAGTTCTCCAACTTTTGTGCAATGTTTTTAATCAATTCCCCTTTGTTTAAGTTGGCCAAATTTTTTAGTTGCTTGTAATCAAAAAACCCCAACTGACACACAAGCCTGATGTAGAGAACCATTTATGGAGCACTTATTTTGTGTGTGGAGAGGCAGATACTTTGCATACAGTATTTAAATTAATCTTTACAAAAACCCTAAGAGATGGCTATAATTATTTCTAAATTACAAATGAGGAAACTGGGGCTCTATGAGGCTCAATAACTTTCCCACATTTGTATGAGGAGCAAATGATAGAATTGGGTGTTGGAACCAAGGTTTAAACCAAGATGTCTTTGATTCCAAACATTTTAATCTTTATGCCATGCTAAAATGATATAATAGTGGGCATTTTGTTTTGCAGCCTGTGTTTTGGGATTAGTAATTTATTATGAACATCCTCATGTAGATAATATTCTTGAACAACATGACATATAATGGTAGTCAATAGTTCATTGTTTGGATTCACTACCATTTACCTAACCAAATTCATATTGATAGGCATTATGAAATGCACTGTAATGAATACCCTTGAACATTACATTTTGTACCTATCTCAAACTTTCTTCTGAAAATAAGTTATTGGAAGTGAAATCTCTAGGTTTAAAGCTCATGCATAATATTAAGGTTTTTAATGTAACTGACACATTGCTTGCCAGATAAATCTTATGAAATTTTGTTCCCATTAGTAGTGTGGATACCAATGTAAGCACTTTCTAAATGAAGAAAAGTGCTAAAAACCTATAAAGGGCTAATTAATTGAAGACATTCTTATTTATAGAAAAGGCAAAATGTCTTTCCAAATTACATCTATTATAATAAAATAATATATTTGGGCATAAAAAAGAATAAAATTGGCCAGGCATGGTGGCTCACACATGTAGTCACTGCAATTTGGGAAACCAAGGCAAGAGGATCTTTGGAGGCCAGGAGTTCAAGACCAGCCTGAGCAACATAGCAAGATCCTATCTCTAAAAAAAAAAAAAAAAAAAAAAAAAATTAGGTAGTCACAATGGCATGCACCTGTGTTCCAGCAACTTGGGAAGCTGAGGTGGAGGACAGCTTGATCACAGGAGGTGGAAGTTAGTGAACCATGATTGCAACACTGCACTCTACCCTAGGCAACAGAACAAGACCTGTCTCAAAACAAAACAAAACAGAAAAACAAACAAACAAAGAAACAAAAAAGAAAATAAATCATGTAATTTGCAGCAACATGGATGGAACTGGAGGTCACTATGTTAAGTGAACTATGCCAGGCACAGAAGACAAATATCACATGCTCTCCCTCATATATGCAAGCTAAAAAAGTTGATCTCATGGAGGTAGAGAGTATAATAAAATGATAGATATTAGAGGCTGAAAAAGGTGTGAGGGAGGAGGAGTGATGAATAGAGTTTGGTTAATGGTTACAAACATACAGTTAGATAGAAGGAATGAGTTCTAATGTTCATTAGCAGAGTGGGGTGACTATAGTTAACAACAATGTACTGTACATTTCAAAATAGCTAGAAGAGAGGAATTGAAATGTTCTGAACACATAGAAATGATAAATACTCAAAGTGATGGATACCCCAAATACCCTGATTTGATCATCACATATTCTATGCATGTAATAAAATATAACATGTATCCCATAAATAGATACAAATATTATGTTTCAATAAAAATATTCTAAATTAAAATACAATTTGCAATAAGATTAGTATTCAAATTATAGGTATTGGGTTCCTATACACTTCCTAAAGAAAGGGAATTACTTTGGGCTGGGCATGATGGCTCATGCCTGTAATCCCAGCACTTTGGGAGGCCAAAGCGGGCGGATCACCTGAGGTTGGGAGTTTGAGACCAGCCTGGCCAATATGACGGAAACCCCATTTCTACTAAAAATACAAAATTAGCCGGGCCTGGTGGTGCATGCCTGTAATCCCAGCTACTCAGGAGGCTGAGGCAGGAGAATCACTTGAACCTGGGATGCGGAGGTTGCAGTGAGCTGAGATCGTGCCATTGCACTCCAGCCTGGGCAACAAGAGAGAAACTCTGTCTTAAAAAAAAAAAAAAAAAGGAATTACTTTGATTTCAAGGGTTTTTTAGCAGCCAAGTCAAAGAGGGAAGCAAGGGATGGTGGTGGTGGTGGTGGTGATGATGATGATGACGATGATGAAGATGATGATGATGATGATGGAGAGGAGACAGAGGGGGAAGATGAGGAGGAGAATCCCACAGGGCATCTGTGGTGGTCATATTAGCCCCTTAGATTTGCTATATTTTTGAGACTTTGTCTTGGCATTCCTGTAGGAGACAAAAGAAAGTGAAGTTTCTCGTCAGACTTTCAGTAGCCTTGTGGTAAGAAGGCAGCTGGGCCACCCAGACTTACATATTTGAGGCAATAAACAGTGATCAAAGCAGTATGATTTCAGGGGAACAAAACTCTTCCACTCCATATACCTCCCTCTTTATTTCTTCATAAATGCACATTGGTTTACTTTGTAAGAAGGCTACATTAAGATGCAATTTGACATCTGAAAAAGTTATACACTAAGCTATTTCCCACCATAAAAAATCTAACTGAAATTAGTTCATAAATTTTATTCCAATAATTTAACAAAACCTAAGAGGAGGAAATATAGGACTGGACTATTTTGAAAGGGAAAAATGAACTAGAAAAGTCACAATGATTGTGAATGGGGTAAGTGATACTTCTAGGAAGTTTTGGAGACTTTTGAGCACCAGATGAGAGCTTGAGGTTCGGATGGCCTGGAGTGAGCTTATAAAGAGCTACTGAAAGGGGGATATGTAATAGCAAGAAATGAAAATGAACTTTGCACTAAATGATAAGTACTAAAGGTATGTTATAACAAAGCCGATAATAGTGTTTAAAGAAGTGAGAGTTCCCCATCAATCAAACCCTCATGCGTGCACACACACACACACACACACACTGTATTTCATTGATTCGAGGACTCGTGTTTTGCAGTTTAACATCTCTGAAACTGGAATGCATTTTATAATCAATGGTGCATAATGGTTAGTTGGCAGCATTTTTTTTCTTTACTAGTGATGCATAAAGAATGGTGTGTATTAAAATCTATGGTGTCTTCAATTTGAAGTGTGTATGAGAGAGAAGGGGGAAATGCTATCTTGTCATAGGAAATGTCTGGAAGTAAATATTGATTACTTATACTATTTACCTTCACAGTTTCTATTGTCTTCTCATTTATTCTTTTTCTTAATTTGAAAAACGACCTTAGAGATGACTGAACTCAAAGTCTTCATTCTACTAATGAGGAGATGGGCCTGAGGTGGTAGGTTACTGGTCCCCATCACAGGTGTTTGGGGTGCGGTGGGCCTGTGAGTATATTCAGAGCATAACTATATGTTCATTGTTTCCCAGAAATGATTTACAAATTACAGAGGGTTGGGAGCCCCAAGTGACAGGATCTGTTTGGAACTAGAAGGACCAAGAATGATGAGGACAGAGTACTGCCCTTTGAAATGTGCTCCTTGATAACACCAACCCCAGAAAGGGAGGATGAAGGAACTGATCCTGGCCTGGGACAGCCAGTCAGTATTAGTGTGGTTTAGTTTTCCTGACTAGACTTCCTCCTTCCCTCCCCTTCCCTCCCCTCCCCTTCCCTTTCCTTCTCTTCCCTCCCCTCCCCTTCCCTTTTCTTCTCTTCCCTTCCCTCCCCTTCCTCACCTTCACTTCCCTTCCCTCCCTCACCTTCCTTTCCCTCCCTTCCTTCCTCCCTTCCTCATCCCCTCCCTTCCCCACCCCTCCCTCCCTTCCCCTTTTCTCTCCCCTCTACTACTCGCCTTCTCTCCCCTCTACTCCTCTCTCCTCACCTTCTCTCCCCTCCACTCCCTTCCCCTTCCCTCCTTTCCTCTCCTTTCCCCTCCCTTCCCCTTCCTTCCCTTTTCCTCCCCTTCCCTCCCCTTCCCTTCCCTCACAGTCTCTCCCTTCCTCTCCCCTCTCCTTCCCTCCTCTGCCTTCCTCTTCTCTTTCCTTCCGCAATTTCTTCCTTCCTTTCCTTCCTCCCTCCTTCTTTCCACCTTTCAACTTTAAATGTTTGTGAGGCATGATAAGAGAGTGAATTTAGTTATCCTGTTGAGTGAGGAGGGTGCCCTGGCCTTCCTGGCAACAAAAAAGACACCTGTTGCCCTCTGTTCTCCCCCTACACATATGGAAATGAGTCAGAGCTGCATTGTTATTTGCTACGGTTTGAACTCCTCCTCCAAAGTTTATGTGTTGAAAACTTTTTTTTTTTTTTTTTTTTTTTGAGACAGAGTCTTGCTCTGTCACCCAGGCTGGAGTGCAGTGGCATGACTTCGGCTCACTGCAAGCTCCACCTCCCGGGTTCATGCCATTCTCCTACCTTAGCCTCCCAGGTAGCTGGGACTACAGGCACCCACCACAACGCCCGGCGAATTTTTTGTATTTTTAGTAGAGATGGGGTTTCACCATGTTAGCCAGGATGGTCTCGATCTCCTGACCTTGTGATCTGCCCGCCTCGGCCTCCCAAAGTGCAGGGATTACAGGCATGAACCACCGTGCCCGACAGTCTCCAAGGCAACAGTTTTGGGAGGCAGGGCCTAATAAGAAGTGATTAAGACATAAGGGTTCTGCCTTCATGAATGGATTAATGTTGTTATCATAGGAGTAGGTTAGTTATTTGGAGGGTGGGTGTGTTATAAAAGTGAATTCTGCCTTCTCTCATCCTCTTGCCTTCTGCCATGGGATGGTATAGCAAGAAGGCCCTCGTCAGATGCTGGCACATTGGTAATGGACTTCCCAGCCTCCAGAACTATGAGAAATACATTTCTTTTCTTCATAAATTACATAGTCTGTGATATTCTGTTACAGCAGCACTAAACAGACTAAGACAGTATTTACGTGTAGAGTTGGGTTCGAGGGGGCCTGGATGAGGCAGAGTGGTTACACTTTTCCCTCCTGAAGGTCCAGAAATTGTCCTGCCTCATTTTTTTTGCTCCCTTCTAACCTCCCTTCTCTACAGTTTTTTCTATTAAATGATAGCCTGATGATTGATCCTAAGGTCAAATTGGAATACAGCTGAAAATGTCTTTGCAATCTCTTCTCCAGTGACTCTCTTCTCTGAATGTTAGAGTGGCTATTTTAGCTGTGTGACCTTGGGAATCTCAAAATACAGTTTGCTCATCACACATAGGCACATTGAGAAGATTAAATGTGATAATTCATGCAAAGTATTTTCATTTCTTACTGTCAGGCAAATAACAGATATAAAAAATGTCAGTTATTTTTATTATTTTCTTGGAGTAGCACCTCTTCCCCTTTAGCAAGCATTGAATTCCAATTCTTTCACCCTGATAACAAAATTTATTCTTTTTTTTTTTTTTTTTTTGAGGCGGAGTCTCACTCTGTCACCCAGGCTGGAGTGCAGTGGCCGGATCTCAGCTCACTGCAAGCTCCGCCTCCCGGGTTGACGCCATTCTCCGGCCTCAGCCTCCCGAGTAGCTGGGACTACAGGCGCCCGCCACCTCGCCCGGCTAGTTTTTTGTATTTCTTAATAGAGACGGGGTTTCACCGTGTTAGCCAGGATGGTCTCGATCTCCTGACCTCGTGATCCGCCCGTCTCGGCCTCCCAAAGTGCTGGGATTACAGGCTTGAGCCACCGCGCCCGGCCAACAAAATTTATTCTTAGAAAGATTTTAATATTAGTTAATTACTGGTATTTGTGTGAATTTATGTTAACTGATATTCTCTCAATATTGTTTGCATTCTTCCATTTATTTTTGCAGAGTGTAAAGCCACTTCTCATATTGAAGGAAGTTTAATGAAGTTATTTTGTTGGGCAAATTGGTGGGGGGTAGCAAGGAGGGTCTTTCTATCCACTTTCTTTCCTACTTCCATCTTTATTTAAGGTTAATCCTATTGGCTACATAGGCATTTTTCCAGGCTCTAAGTGCTACTCTTGTGATAATCCCAGTCTTGTACACACTGATTCTACCCCTTGTCTTTCCAAAGGCTACTCCCATTTAACTTCTCTGTTCCATTCTTGGCCTTTTCCTATTATCACCTTCTTCCTTTTCCTGGTGGTAACACCCTAGCCAAGCTGCCACTCAGCTATTTCCACAGCAGACAACTCTCTCACATGCCTCAAATCCTCTTCAGTTCTCCCTCCTTCCAACTCTGCGCATGAAAGTACACTCTTCCTTCTTCTTGTGAATTCAAAAATGACTTTCATCGTACAGGAGACTGTGGCAAGACAACAGTATCCAGGAGAAGGAAGCCATAGAGCTTTTTGTATTTTTATTAAAGCTTTCATTCTGATTATAAAAGTAATACATACTATCTTAAAAAGTTTGAACAGTATAAAAATATACAAATGAGAAAGAGAGTCTCATGTAATCTCACTTGCAAGAGGCAACCACTAATAACAGTTTGGGGCACACTGGCCCAAACTTTTATTTCCTAATGGTGTTAAATGTTGAGGTATATAATTAGGCATAATAGAGAAGAGTTGGTTTCCTGTAACTCTTAAAAGGTCTTTGAAAATACCCAGATCTGCTTCTAGGAATCAGCATAAAACTTCCAATAAAACCTGTTCTTCCTCAAGCCAAACATTCACAATACATAAAACGAGTTCTTATTCAATGCACTGTTTTGTTTAATAACTGCCATTGCTACAGTATTGTATCACACTATTTTCTTAATAAATAATGTGGGTTTCAGCTTCTTGATAAGTAAAGCAGGTATTTGTGGCCTAATCTTGAAATTCAACTACCATTAAAAACATTATTTCTGTAAGGAAATATATACTGACCAAGTTCAGCAACGGAACTTGGAAACAGCCAATACTTACTTTCAAGTGAATGCAGCTTTCATGCAGATTTAGAGCAGATTTCACTTTCTTAGGCAGTAAAGAAAACCTGGTTGAGGACCCAGTGCTACCTCAGTTGGTAAAACTTTCAGTAAATCATTGAAATTCATTTGGTTGCCTGGAGCTTCCTATGTAATATTATAGCAGATATCATCTCTATGTATGAACATTACATTTTAGCTAAAAATGAATACAAAAAAATAATGACTTGAGAATGGAAAATGGGTCTATTGTTTTTAAAAACCCACTCAAGTTATTAAAACAAAAAGAATTGATTTTAGGGCTAAAACTGGCTGAAGGAAGCACATAAGTACAGCTGAGTTGAAAAGACAGTGACACTGAAAAGCTGGGACCTGAGACTGTTCCACCTTGTGGTTCTTTCAAAGAACCACAAGGCCTGCATCTGCATTCTCTGCATGTTGGCTATCCCTGGCCTCCATAACTTTGACTGACACATGATGATTTTGGCCAGGAGCTTGACAGTGATCCTGACTTTAATGTCTCTGATATTCAGCTTCCCCAGCAAATTGAGCCAGAATTTCAAATGCTCAGAATGAAAAAATCTGATTGGCCCAGATGGTGTCAAATATCTACTTGTTGTCCAATCAATTGTGATTAGGGATGCAGAAGAGACAGTAGGTGGGAGTAGATTCTCTCAGAGAAAGCAGTGGCAGTAATGGGCTGGGCATGATGGCTCATGCCTGTAATCCCAGCACTCTGGGAGGCCAAGGCGGGCGGATCACAAGGTCAGGAGATCGAGACCATCCTGGCTAACACAGTGAAACCCCGTCTCTACTAAAAATATAAAAAATTAGCCGGGCGTGGTGGTGGACACCTGTGGTCCCAGCTACTCAGGAGACTGAGGCAGGAGAATGGTGCGAACCCAGGAGGCGGAGGTTGCAGTGAGCCGAGATGGTGCCACTATACTCCAGCCTGGGTGACAGAGCGAGACTCCGTCTCTAGAAAAAAAAAAAAAAAAGTGGCGGTAATGACTGTGATATTTAATATTAATATAATTTAAGAGAAAAAAATGGGACTTCATATCTTCCAGTTCTAATCCTTCTTTGGAGGCCCTTATTTCAATTTCATTCAATTCAACAAAACTCAAATCTCTTCAATTCTAAGACATACTTTTTCATAATTTAATGTGTCTGATATCTAGTTCTGCCTCATAATCAATGTGTTCATTTAATGATTTAATGTGGTAGTATTTCTTCTTCCCTCCTTCCCCCACAGCCAAAAACTATTATTAAACTGGTGAGGTTTTAAGACCGAGGAAATATGGTATGTATTATCAACAGGCATCGATTGCTTTCTATGGAGGATATAATTAAGGAGCCACTAGATATGGGGGTTGGTTGAAAGACAGGGAAATGTTCCAATATCTTTTTCCTACCACCCCTTAAATCGTGCACCAGAAGAAAAGGAAGCTACATTCTTCTTTGCTTTAAAGATGAAGTCCATTAAAGATTATAAGGTGGTCTCAGGATTTATAGCCCTGAGAAGCAAATATTTATTTTATAGAATAATAACTATCAGTGCTGACTGAGCAGGAAGTCAACACCAGATCATGTGTGGGCACAGAATGTAGCTTCATATGCAACCAAATTCCAGGCAATTGCCTCGTCTAATTCACTCAGAATTTTTAAAAAAGAATGCTTCCTTTGAAACTGAAGTTCTTTCTACTTGGTTTCAGCCCAAAGGTGAGCATTTTTTTTGAGAAGGTTAAATCTTTTCAGATGTTTTTGAGGTGCACAAAGAGGAAAAACTAAACCATTCTCTATTATGAATACTTCTAGCTTCACATTACCCATGTGGATTTGAGCTCTACTATTTTTATTCAATTTTGAGAGTCCAATGATCTGCTCAGAAAACTAGCTGATGGGAAAAAAATCATGTCAAATTAGTTCTGAAAATAGCTACTTTTATACTTGCTTAGAAGAGTAAACTTTTCAAACTATGTGAGAGGTACACATAAGATAAGGCCTATATATAGAAACTCATCAGTTGGAAAACTGGCAGATAGAGTCTGTTAAAGTTCCAGAGAAAACTTGAATCAAGTTTAAGGAAATAGTTAACCTTTAAAATATCAGTGGATTGGAAAAATAGAACATTTAAACTAATAATTGAGGCTGCATAATGTAGTGGTTGAGTTTTGACACTTACTAGTATCAAGGACCAGTATGTCCTTGGTTATGTTGCTTCCCCTTTCTGTGTCTCAGATTTTATTTGTAAGGGGTCATGATAGAAGAACCTGCTTCCAAAGTCGGGTTGAGCATCAACTCAGGAATATAAATAAGACACTTAGAACCATGAATGGCACACTGTAAGCTATCAATGAATGTTTTCCATTAATTTACATTTAAACCACCTTTCAATAAAGACAAATGTTTAATTTAGAAATAAACATTGCCATTTTAATGATCACTCCATTTTTAAACACAATGGAATTGGTTTTCTTATTTTAGTGATTTCAAGTAATACATCAAGTCTTTCTTTGCAGCTAGTGCACATTCTCCCTGTCAAATTGGATAGACTGGACCATTTGGAAATGGGATGGTTTCTGAGTATGAGCTATTCAGTGTGCATAGTAAAAATTCCATGCTACTTGTTAGATCACACATTTCGAGATATTCTCCTGACAGTTGCAATGACTAAATAAAAGATGACTCATGTAGAAACCGCAGACTCTGTTGGCTCCGAGCAGCCCCAACTGGGCCCATCCATACCCCACCACCCCCACTGTTAACCTTGCCTAAGAACCATAAAACATGGGTGTCCTTGATGCTACAAACAATTTTAAATAGCTTCATACATTTATTTTGTATGATTCTAATACATTCCGGGGTTTTCATTTTAAGACTGACTAGGCCATAGCTCCATGCTTATCATAAGTGATAATTTTGCAACGTGCCTTGAAACACAGTAAACATTCAATTTGTTCAATGTCTTAATAAAAATGAAGGGTAAATTTATCCTGTCAATGAATATTGATTTCCATATTATATGTGTTCCTAAAAATCGTACCGCAGACTAATTTTTCATAAATGAAATATGTATTATATTGGCTTTTCAGAGACTTACATTAGAATTTCTGATACTCTTTTACTTGTCTACAAACATTTAACACTTAAGGTTTAGGTGTTTCTTCCATCTTCCTATTTCGCCACCTGCCGGTACGTACTTCCACCTCCAAGTCTCTGTCAAGAACTTTATGATATGTAGACATCCCTTTTGAATTAGAATAATCACCCCTTACCCCCAATTTACCCTTTGCATTTTTTTAATTGAGAAAAACATTTTTTTGAGACAGGGTCTCACTGTGTCACACAGGCTGGAGTGCAGTGGTGCCATCTTAGCTCACTGCAACCTTCACCTCCCAGGCTCAAGTGATCCTCCCACTTCAGTCTCCCATGAAGCTAGGACCACAGACGTGCACCACCACACCCAGATAATTTTTTATTTTTTTCATAGAGATGGAATTTCACCATGTTACCCAGGCTGGTCTTTATCTGCTTGCCTTGGCCTCCCAAAGTCCTGGAATTACAGGGGCCTCTTGCACATTTTAATTTCCATGTGACAGATTGTCTTTAAGTAGGAATGTACTTATAAATACATTTATTTCAATATCAAAATATAGATAGAAAAATAGAAAATAAATTTTAAAGATAGATAATATCCCAAATTTTATAACCCTAGACTTAGTGTTTTGCAACAGTATCAATTCTAAGAGAAAATTTTGGGTTAAATCTCTTAAACATAACAAGAAACCTTGTTATATTTATGACACAAAAACCAAGGTATCCATTTTCCCTTAGCACAAATAATGTGTTGGCTAGCTAGGAAGGGCTGTAATTATGTGGTATACAATAAAGGGTTCCATTGATGCCAAAAACAGAAAAATGAGTGAACCCGACCAGAAATCATGTATTGGGTAAACAGCTTCCCAGACAAATGAATTTAGCTGATTTTTAAAAAGCATTTTGTTTTAAAGTTTCAGTTTTATGATCTTTATGGATAGATCTGAACTCTATATACATATATTTTTAATTGAAGTACAAGATTCAATATTACATATTTAATTCAATAAAACAATGTAGTTGCATGCTTGGCAAAATAAATGGACATATTTTGGGATGCTACTTTCAGGACAAGCAACTTAAAGCTAACCTTCATACTTTTTGTAAATAGGTGTTAGGGGCTGGTTGGGTGACTTACCATGAATTATGTAATTGATATCTTTAGTTTTCTTTTTTTAACTTCTCAGGAAGGAGAAAAATGTAATTTTCTTTGGTGGGAAGATGCATAATAATTACGATTTTTAAAAATGTCTGTCTGATCATTTGGAATTATATATATATGTGATATATGTGTGTGTGTGTTTAAAATTTTAAATTTAAGATAATTTACATTTTCTTAAAAGATAAAATAGAAAATACAGAGAAGCCAAATTTTTTTAAAATTTATAATCTAATCCACCCAGAGATAATCACTGTTAATTTTAATACATATACATCCAACCTCTTGCTTCCTCACATTTTTGCAATCAAGATTTTTAAAAACAGCATGTATTTATGACATAATAACATAAATATATTTCTGAAAGCTGCTTATCCAACCTACAGTATGTGGTATAGATATTTTCCCATATCACTTTATGGAAGCTTTGCCATTTCCTTTTATGGTAGGACCCAGTGAGTCACAGAAAATTGGCAGCTTTGGAGGCATCCAATTACTGTACTTCTGACGTATACATTAGAGTTGAGATGTTTTCAAAGCAGTTTTATGAGAAGTGGATATGGATAAATGGGAGCTGGAACAGTACATTGTGGAAGTCTCATAATGAATTATGCTTATAGACTAATGTATAAGAAGACATAATTTTGTCTTTCTAAAGACCCTTTGAGATGGGACTAAATTCTTGCTTTAGCTGGTGAGGATGTGTTTGGTTAAATATAAATGTGAATTTCCTGTAGATAGTATGTAGTTTGGGTCTTATTTTTTAAATTCAATCAGCCACTCTACATCTCTTGATTGGAGATATAAATTCATTTACCTTTAAAGTAATTATGAATAGGGAAAGATTTACTATTACCATTTTGTTGTTTTCTGTTAGTCTTGTAGTTCTTTTGTCAGTCTTTTCCCTTCTTTCTGTCTTTCTTTGTGTTTTCTAGATTGCTTCCTTTTGTGCAACTTCTGTAGGTATTTTTTGTATGTGGTTGTCTTGGAGTCTATATAAAGTATAGTCACAACAGTCTATGTTAAACTGATAACAAGTTAAATTCAATTATAAACAAAAAGTAACTTCTCTTCCCCCCCACACATTTTACAACATAACATTATTGTTGTTACAGGTCACATTTATTCTTATTATGTAGCTTTTAATGCATTTTTATTGTCATTTTTAATACTTTTGTCTTTTAACTTTTATACTAAAATTGAAAGTGACTTACCTATCACCATTATAGTATTATAATATAGTATTCTGTATTTGTTTGTGTATTTATCTTTATTAATGAATTTCATATTTTCTTATGCTATTGTGTTGCTATTCAGCATTTTTTCATTTCAACTTGAAGAGCTTTTAGCATTTCTCATAAAGCAGCTCTAGTGGTAATTAACTCCCTCAGTTCTTGTTTGTCTGGGAAAGTCTTTATTTTTCCATCCTTTTTGAAGGTCCGTTTTGCCAAGCATAGCACTCTTGGCAGTTTTTTCTTTCATTATTTTGAATATTAATATCTCATTGCCTTCTGGCTGGCAAGTTCTGTGCTAAAAATCACTAATAATCTTATAGCCAATTCAATTTTCAGAAAGAAAAACAAAGCTGAACATGTTGCCCTTCCTGATTTCAAAGTACATTACAAAGCTACAGTAATGAAAACACTATGGTACTAGCATAAAGACAGACATCTAGACCAATGGAATGGAAGAGAGAGCCCAGAAATAAATCTATGCATATATGATTACCTAATCTTCAGTAAGGGTGCCAAGAATACATAATGGGGAAATGATAGTTTATTCAATGTTGGGAAAACAGAATATCCACATGCAAAAGAAAAGAAGAAAATTATACTGTTGTATCATATGCAAAAATAAATTTAAAATACCTAAAGACTTAAATATTAGACTTGAAGCTGTAAGATTCCTAGAACATGAGGAAAGCCTCATGGCATTGGTCTTGGCAATTATTTTTTGGATAGGACAAAATATCCAAAAGCACAGGACAGGCAACAAAAGCAAAAATAAATAATGGTACTACATCAAACTAAAATGCTTCTGCACAGTAAAGGGAACAAGCAATACAGTGAAAAGACAAACTATAGAATGGGAGAAAATATTTACACAACACATATCTGATAAGGGATTAATCTCAAAAAGTATAAGGAATTCCTATAAGTTAATAGCAAAAAAACCCTAATTACCCAATTAAAAAAAAGACTAAGGACTTGAATAGACATTTCTCCAAAGAAGACATGCAAATAGCCAACAGTTATATGGAAAAATGCTCAGTGTCACTAATCATCAGATAAATTCAAATCAAAACGAGAATGAGATATCACTTTACACTAGTCAAGATGGCTATTACATATATACAAAAGACAACTAATGTTGTTGAGGATGTGGAGAAATTAAAACCCTTGTATGCTGTTTGTGGGTATGCAAATGGTACAGTTGCTATGGAAAAGAGTATGGAAATTCTTCACAAAATAAAAATGGAGCTAGCATATGATCCAGCAATCCCACTTCTGAATAGTCATCCAAAATAATTAAAATTGGGATCTTGAAGAGATATTAGCACTCCCATGTTCATTGCAGGACTATTTATAATAGATGTGGAAACAACCTAAACGTTCATTGTCAGATAAGCGTTTAAAGAAAATATGGTATATAGATGGAATAAAGCATGATTCAGACATAACAATGAAGGAAATTCTACAATATATGACTATGTGGATGAACCCGGGGGACATTAAGCTAAGTAAAACAAGTCACAGAAATATAATTACTGCATGTTTCTACTTACATGAAGTATATAAAATAGTCAAATTTGTAGAATCAGAGTGGAATGGTGGTTGCCAGGGGCTGGCAGGAGGGGGAAATGGGAAGTTACTAATCAATGGGCATCAGGTTTCAGTTAAGTCAAGATGAATAAGTTCTAGAGATCTGCTGTACAACTTTGTAACCATCAATGACAATACTGTATTGTCACCGGAAATTTCGTTAAGATGGTAGATCTCATGTTGTTACATGCACACTATATATATATATGTATATATATATATATATTTTTTAAGATAAAACCCCTTAGTTATCCCAGCTATAAATATGGTCCCTATTTGCTAAAGCTGGACCAGCATTCTTCTATCCCTATGTATGATTTATACATTGACAAATCAAACAAGGCAGCAGGGTCAAGTTATGAAAACAAAAACCACACTAGTTATTTTTAACAGACAGAATTTAATAAATGAAATTGATTAAACAGTATGACAAAAAGGGAACATTATAGTAATACATACAGATACATTCAGGGAGCAACTATGCCTCCCATGGTTGGGGGAACAAAGGAAAGAGGTAGATTATTAAAACCTGCAAGCTTGGGGGAGCCCTGTGAAGCTGGGAATAAAATCTCCACAGTGGCACTGGTTCTGTCTTCTGCTGGTTCCTCTGAGGGCATGTGATGAGGCTGGTTCTGGCAGAGATGGAAGAAGTGGGAAACTGGAAGTAGACTTTGTCACTGGGTTGAAAGGACATTTCTGGGCATCAATGACAAGAACAGGAAGCACAAGGAAAGGAGTAAGTCCCTTCTTTATCATCTAATCTTCCGGTCTCTCTCTATTGAATCCATTTATAGAACCTAACAGAAGGTGCTCTCATAAAAGAGAAATGGCATTTGCAAAGCCCCAGTCCCAGTATCATAGAGTAGCATATAAAAGGGTGACTTGTAGCTGAGAGACAAGAGCTTTATCCAGCACCAGTCGGCTTGGATATAAACAGTTCCCATTTTGTACTCACAGGATGCTAAGAGAGACCTGGACATTTTTGTTTCTCTGATTATAAGTTATTAATTCAAAACCACAAGCAAAGAAGCCTATGAAAAGGACAAGTTGTCTAACTAAGTAAGCATAAGTTTATGATGTGCTATGTAAATGGAACATCAAAACCTGGATGACAGCACATTTGTTTACAGCCTGGTTTTAAGCCCACTGTTGAGATCTGCTGCTTAAAATAAAAGATTCCTTTCCAAATGGTAATTGAATTATCTAGTGACCTATACTTAATAAGTAAATTCAGGTGATTTGTCATAGACAAACAGAAGTTATTTCCAAAATTATTTTAAAAATCTGTTTGAAAAATAACTTAAAATTGAAGGACTTTATATGTAAATCCAGTATTTCTAAAGCAATTGGGAAAAGGTCACATTATTTGGTCTAATAATTTGAACACTTACTCTAACTCTGCATTCCACCAAACATATTTAGAACCAGCAGTAAGATGATAGTAAATGGCTGCAAAATGTGAACAGGCATCATATAACAAGGCCTATTTCTCTTTTTCTGCTTCTGTTATTTGATTCCTTTCTTGAAGTGGCTCTCCTTTTAAAGATTGTCAAAATAATGATATTAAAACCCTGAAAAAAATATGGTTTTGAAAAAATAAGAGAAAAGAAAAAATAAGATAAAAATTCTATTGGTTACAGGCATACTTTGTTTTATTGTTCTTTATTTTTTGCACATCACAGATAACACATTTTTTAAAAAGTGAAGATTTGTGGCAATGCTGTGTTGAGCTAGTCTATCGGCACCATTTTTCCAATAGCACGTGCTCACTTCTTGTTTCTGTGTCACGTTTTGGGAAATCTCATAATATTTCATTATTATTACATCTGTTGTGATGATCTGTGATCAGTAATGTTTGATGTTACTATTGTGATTGTTTTGGAGCACCACAAACTGTAGCCATATAAGACAGGGAGCTTAATCAGTGAACGTTGTGTGTGTGTTTTCACTGCTCTGCTTACTGATTGTTCCTTTTCTCTCCCTCTCCTTGGGTATCTCTGTTCCTTGCGATACAACAATATTGAAATTAGGCTAATTAATTACCCCTCAATGGCCTCTAAATGTTCAAGTTGAAGGAAGAGTCGTATGTCTCTCACTTTAAATCAAAAGCCAGAAATAGCTAAGCTTAGCTATTTCGTATCAAAAGCCAGGATAGACCTAAAGCGAGGCCTCCTGCACCAAACAGTTAGCCAAGTTGTTAACGCAAAGAAAAGTTCTTGAAGGAAATTAAAAGTGCTACTTTAGTGAAAGTACAAATGATAAGGAAGCAAGATAGCCTAATTGCTGGTAGGGAGAGAGTATCAGTGGTCTGGATATAAGATCACACCAGCCACAACATTCTTTTAAGCCAAAGCCTAATACAGAGTTAAGGCCCTAACTCTCTTCAAGTCTCTGAAGGCTGTGAGAGGTGAGGAAGCTGCAGAAGAAAGTTTGAAGCTAGCAGAGGGTGGTTGATGAGGTTTAAGGAAAGAAGCTGTTTCTGTAACGTAAAAATGAAAGGTGAAACAGCAAGTTCTGATGTAGAAGCTGCAGCCAGTGATCCAGAAGATCCATCTAAGATCCTTGGTGAATGTGACTATACTAAAGAGATTGTCAATGTAGATAAAACAGTCTTCTATTGGAAGAATATGCCATCTAGGACTTTCCTAGCTAGAGAAGAGAAATTGGTGCCTGGTTTGAAAGTTTCAAAGGATAGGCAGTCTCTCTTGTTAGAGGCTATTGCAGCTGATGACTTAAAGTTGAAGCCAATGCTCATTTACTAATCCCTGGGCCCTTAAGGATTGTGCAGAATCTACTCTGCCTGTGCTGTATCAATGGAACAATAAAGCCTGCATGACAGCGCATCTCTCTCTAATATGGTTTACTGAATATTTTAAGTCCACTGTTGAGACCTAGCATTAGTCCCTTCTCACACTGATATAAAGAAATGCCTGAAACTGGGTAATTTATAAAGAAAGAGGTTTAATGGGTTCACAGTTCCACAGGCTGTACAGGAAACATGGCAGGGGAGGCCTCAGGAAACTTTTAATCCTGGTAGAAGGGGAAGCAGGCATGTCTTACGTGGCAGGAGCAGGAAGAAGAGAGAGAAGGGGGAGATACTAAACACTTTTGAACAATCAGATCTCGTGAGAACTCACTCCTATTACAAGAAGAGCAAGAGGGAAATCTGCCTCCATGATCCAATCACCTCCCATCAGGCCCTTCTTCTCACACTGGGGATTACAATTTGACATGACATTAGGTAAGGACACAAATCCAGACCATATCAGACCTACTACTGAGAAAAAAAGATTCCTTTCAAAATATTATTGTACATTGAAGATGGCACATGGTCACTCAAGAGTACTGATGGAGATATACAAGGAGATTAATATTATTTTCATGACTGCAAACAACATTCATTCTGTAGTCCATGGATCAATGAGTAATTCTGACTTTCAAGATTCAACATTTAAGAAATATATTTTGTAGGGCTATAGCTGCCATAGATTGTAATTCCTCTGATGGACCTGGGCAAAGTAAATTGAAAACCTTCTGGAAAGGATTCGCCATTCTAGATGCTATTAGGAATATTCGTGATTCGTGATAGAAGGTAAAAATATCAACACTAACAGGAGTTTGGAAGAAATTGATTCCAACCCCTATGGATGACTTTGAGAAGTTCAAGACTCTAGCAGAGGAAGTACCTGCAATATGGTGGAAACAGCAAGAGAACTAGAATTAGAAGTGGAGCCTGAAGGTGTGACTGAACTGCTGCAGTCTCAAGATGAAACTTGAACAAATGAGGAGATGCTTCTTATGGATGAGCAAATGAAATGATTTTATGAGATGAAATCTATTCCTGTTGAAAATTCTGTCAACATTGTTGAAATAACAACAAAAAATTAAGAATATTACATAAACTTACTTGATAAAGTAGCAGTAGGATTTGAGAAGACTGATTCCAATTTTTTTTTAGCTTTTATCCTTTTTTTATTTCAGAATTTATTTTTATTTTTATTTATTTATTTATTATTATTATTATACTTTAAGTTCTGGGGTACATGTGCATAACGTAAGTTCTATTGGTAAAATGCTATCAAACAATATCACATGCTACATAGAAATCTTTCCTGAAAGGAAGAGTCAGTTAATGCAGTAAACTTCATTGTTGTCTTATTTTCAGAAATTCCTACAGCCACCCCAACTTGTAGCAAACACTACACCCTGATCAGTCAGCAGCCATTAACACCGAGGTAAGACCCGCCACCTGCAAAGAGATTGCACTCACTAAAGGCTCAGATGATCATTAGCGTCTTTTGGCAATAAAGTATTTTTTTAACTAGGGTATGTAAATTTTACAAAACTGAATGCTACTTCACATTTAATATGCTACAGTATAGTGTAGACTCAACTTCTGTATGCACTGGGAAACCAAAAAATGTGTGTGACTCACTTTATTGTGATATTCGCTTTATTGAGGTGCTCTGGAACGAAACCCCCAATATCTCCAAGCTATCCCTATATTTTGTACTTGAGCAGAATTCTCAATTGTTTTTTATTTTCACTTTTTATTCAGTTAATGCAAGGAGAACATTAATTCATTCACTTTATTTAGTGCCTTCAGTGTGTCAACTTTGTTAAGTGCTGGGGATATAAAGATAAATGGGATAGACCTTGCTCTAAAGGGATGTGTGATCTAATAGATGAAGATGGGTATGTATGCAATACAGAGGGGCCATGATACAATCAAGTAGACATATCATTAATACATTAGGGAAGTGGTTGATTATGCCTCTGAGATAGGAATGGGTAGGAAAGTCTCCACTGAGGAAGTGCATCTTGTTGAGTCTTAAAAATGAGAAAATTTCTACCAAGTAGGGAGTATGCATACATAAATAGCCTCCACTGATGATTCTTCTTTCCACTACCTCTGATATGGTTTGGCTCTGTGTCCCCACCCAAATCTCACCTTGTAGCTCCCATAATTCCCATGTATTGTAGGAGGAACCTGGTGGGAGATGATTGAATTGTGAGGGTGAGTCTTTCCCATGCTGTTCTTGTGATAGTGAATGGGCCTCACGAGATCCTATGGTTTTAAAAATGGGAGTTGCCCTGTACAAACTCTCTCTTTGCCTGATGCCATCCACATAAGATGTGACCTGCTTCTCCTTGCCTTCCGCCATGATTGTGAGGCCTCCCCAGTTATGTGCAACTGTAATGCCAATTAAACCTCTTTCTTTTGTGTGCAGTCTTGGGTATGTCTTAATCAGCAGCATGAAAACAGACTAATATACCCTCCCTTTTTTTGAGGTTCAGATATTGTATGTGGAAATGTATAAATACTGCCTCCATTTAAGTTTTAACAAAACTACTGGATATCAAAGCCAAAAGAAAGAAGAAAACATTCAGAAATATGAAGATCTTTGCCAAGAAGAGCAAATTTTTATATTGTTGGTTTGGGCAATTTACTGTACTCAATTTCTTGGCATTGAAAAAAAAAAAAAAAACAGCCAAAGACAGGCTAAGCTTATGTCTGGCTTTGAGATTTTGTAATATACTATTTCCTTTTCAGTTTAGCCAATCACATGCTCCTGTTGAATGTTATTTTAGCCATTTTGCCTTTGGTCTTATAAAATGCAAATTATACTATGCAAAAGTAATTTTAATATAGGACTAAATCCAGATTCCATTTGTTTTCACCAAGCACCCACTGTAACCAGACAATATTGAACTGTGTGACTGTTGGTAGAATTTTAGCTAGGAATTAAAATGTGGCAGTAACTGAAAGATATTTAAAGAAGAAATTCAGTCACAAATATGTTGGCTTTGGGTAGTGTAGATTTTTGAACGATTTACTTGAGCATGGATTGAAGGATGGGTCTTGGAGTTTTCCTATTGATTTTCAAAAAGAAAATATCATCAAAGGATTTGATTTTCTTTTTTAATAAAAAAGAAGTATGTAATTTGATACCTTATTACTTTAATGAAAGACATATTATAGGTAGTAATTATATTCCATTACAACTTGAGCTCCAACTAGCAAGACCTAGATTTAGAGAAAGGGATTATATCTAGATGTTGAGATATGTCGGACTAAGAATTTAGAATAGTGATTTTTGAATGATGCTGGACCTTCTGGAAAACATGATAATATGTAGATTCTCAACAGTTTCTTTCCATCTCCCACCATGAGACTCAGATTCAACTGGTTTGAAAAGAGTCCTGTAAATTTGCTTTTAAAAAATTAAAATGATATTTAGTAGACAGGTTCTTGCTCTGTCATCCAACCTGGAGTGCAGGCGCATGATCATAGTTAGCCTCAAACTCCTGGGCTCAAGCGATCTTGCTGCCTCTGCCTCCCAAGTAGCTGGGACTACAGGCGTGCACCACCACACCTGGCTAATTTTTCAGTACAGACGAGGTCTTGCTATGTTGCCTAGGCTGTTGGTGATTTCCTGGGCTCAAACGATCCTCCTGCTTCAGCCTCCCAAAGTGTTAGGATTATAGGCATGAGCCACTACACTAAGCTGACTTCTGACCTTTAGTACTGCTAAAAAATAAATTTCTGTTGTTTGAAGCCACCAAATTTCTGGTTATTTGTTACAGCAGCCACAGGAAACTAATACTACCTGGTTACCTCCCAAGGCAAAGAAAAAGCTAAACAATGTACAAGCACTCTGTGAACTAAACTGTTACACAAATACGACCTCTCTTTACTGGTCACTTTTCACAGGGATTTCTAATACCATGCACCCAGTTGTTGTCATGGATCAGTCTACATGGAAAAGACTTCAGGGGAGTTCCTGGAGCTTTCCTGTCTCATTGCACACCCTTTTCACTAATCCTTCTCTTTACAAAACATTTTCAATAGTGGTATGGATATTGCGAATTGTAGCAACTCCAGAGAAAATGAGTTAGAACTACCTTAGCCAGTCTCTTCAATCTGGCAAGGAATTACTCTTCCCTTTATTACAAGATCCTATGTTAGTTCAGGATATAGAGCGGGTACTCTCAGCAGCAGCAAGACTGACGTTTGGGACTGGACAAGTCTTTGCTATGGGGGTGACTCTGCACATTGTATGTGTAGCAGCATCCTTGTCCTCTACTCACTAGATGCCAGTAGTACCCTCCCCAGTCATGACAATCATATATTTATCAGAATAATGCCAATTTTTCTGAGAAGCAAACTTGTCTGCCTTTCCACCTTCTAACCAGTTCAAGAACCCCTGATTTAGAGGATGACAGGTTGTGACTGGCCAAAGATCTATCTCATGTGACTGTGTTAGGGAAGCAGGAGTCTAGGAGAGCCAGAGTGGCCATTTTAAAATCAACTCCATCTTAAAACTAGCAAGGCATATTCCTTCCTGGTCATGATCAATAGTCCTGACTAGGTCATGACTATGTTTACAGCTAAGGAGAGAGTTGAAAGACACCGACAAGGAAAAATTCCTACAACAGAAAGTCCAGATATCCCAACACCCATAATAATATACGTTTTCAAGATATAGTTATGCTTTGATGTACTTACACACTAAGATGTCAAGGATAGATTTCTTTAAATTGATAAAGTACTAAATTTTGTCATGCTATCTATCCATCCACCTGCAAGCACAGCTTAGTTTAGTCTTTACATAGACAAGACACCTATGTAAGAAAAACTTAAAGACAGTCCATTCCTCCTCTTGCTTTCTGAGGACACCCGACTCTGTAATTAAGTAGCTTTCAATAAATATCCTTTCTCATTGCACTTTGCCACTTGCCTTGAATTCTTTCCTGTGCAAGATTCAAGCCTCTCTTGGGGTCTGGATCAAGACCCCTCTTTCTAGTATCAGCTCTCCTCCTGGTATATAACCCCAATCTCCATTCATTCATTAAGATTTGTCCTAGACGTCAACAGAGGACATATTTACTAGTAGCCTGCTGATTCATCATGAAATTGTTCTTTTTGATCATTTCATCAGTGTTTCTTAAATTACGATCAATACTTCATTTGTGGCAGAATCACTTGAGCTTCTTGTTGACCTGCTGAAAGAGAGATCCAGGAACTTCCATTTTACATGTTTTGCAGATGATTCTTTTTTTTAACTTTCTTTGATAAACACTAGTTTTGATTAACTTCAGACGCCAGGTAGATGATGTTATTTATTCTACTCTCCTGGTTGCGGAAACTGATCCCAGTTCGCCCTGACAAAGTCCTCCTTCACACTTGTTGTCAGTTGAACATCTGATTCTGGAGACCCTAGCCTAACTTCTGCCCTCATTGACATCTCAGGTTGTCTATCCTCACTTATAGTACTGATGTTTCATCCTTCTCTCCCCAGTAGCATTGATGTCCTTGGATACAAGCTCTGATTTCTTTGGACGCATTCAGAGCTCTTATGTTTGTCTCTATGCAAACGAAGCCTTGGCTATTCCTAATGTAGTAACTCTATCAACTCTTCCAGCTTTAACATATTCTTGTGTACATGCCTGCATCCTAAATCCTGGCCTTGTCCTACCTCTTGAACCCTGGATACAATAGCCTTGAGGGAGCAGAAATCTACAGGTATAGGCAGAGAAATGATCAACTTGAAGGAATTCAGCTCCTCCTTCAACATTCCCCATCTTGGCAGCTCAAAGAAATGTAAGCATACTCTTTTCTGTCTTTCTCTGCCTTATCTCTCACACTCCATCAATTATCAAGTCCTGTGGAGTCAACCTCTTTTTTTTTTTTTTTTTTTTGAGACGGGGTCTCGCTCTGTCACCCGGGCTGGAGTGCAGTGGCCGGATCTCAGCTCACTGCAAGCTCCGCCTCCCGGGTTGACGCCATTCTCCTGCCTCAGCCTCCCGAGTAGCTGGGACTACAGGTGCCCACCACCTCGCCTGGCTAGCTTTTTGTATTTTTTAGTAGAGACGGGGTTTCACCGTGTTAGCCAGGATGGTCTCGATCTCCTGACCTCGTGATCCGCCCGTCTCGGCCTCCCAAAGTGCTGGGATTACAGGCTTGAACCACTGCGCCCGGCCCCCGAGTCAACCTCTTAAATATCTCTTGAATCAACCTAATTCTCAACATCTCAACATGAGTAAATTGAATATGCTGTTTCTCCTGCCTTTCTACAAATATGAAATACTATTAGTTGCATAGTAGCCCCTCTCACTGGTAGGTTAGCCCACAATCATGCTTCAACATTTTGTATAGAGCAAATTTATAATCTGCCATATGCAAGTTAATATGAAGATGCCATTGATGACAGAGAATACTAGAAGCTAATATACAAAAGCACCAACTTTAACTACAGATCCAACATAAATCCCTATCAAAACCCAGCTGGTTTCTTTACAGACATTGATAAGCTGATCCTAAAATTCATATGAAAATAAAAGAGATCCAGAATAGCCAAAACAACTTCAAAAAAAGTTGGAGATCTCACATTTCCAATTATAAAACTTACTATAAACTACAGGAAACGACACAGTGTGATACTGGCATAAAGATGACATATAAATCAATGTAATGGAATTGAGACTTCAGACATAAACACATGTATCTGTGGTCAATTGATTTTTCACAAGAGTGTCAGGGTAATTCAATAAAGAATAATCTTTTCAACAAATGGTGCTAGGACAACAGATATCCATAAGTGAAAGAATGAAGCTGGACCCCTATCTCATACCATACACAAACATTAACTCAAAATGCATTACAGACATCCATCAAAGAGCTAAAACTATGAAGTACTTAGAAGAAAACACAGGAGGTAAATTTTCATAAACTTAGGTTTTGCAATGGGCTCAGATATGACACCAAAAGGACAAGCAACAAAATAAAACAGATAAACTGTATATCATCAAAATTAAAACTTTTTTCTTTTCTTTTTTTTTTTTTTTATGGAGACAGGGTCTCGCTCTGTCACCCAGGCTGGAGTGCTGTGGTGCCTTGGCTCACTGCAACCTCCACCTTCCAGGTTCAAGTGATTCTTGTGCCTCAGCCTCCTGAGTAGCTGGGGTTACAGGCATTCACCACTATGCCCAACTAATTTTTGTATTTTTAGTAGAAACAAGGTATTACCATCTTGGCCACGCTGGTCTGGAACTCCTGGCCTCAAGGGATCCTCCCGTCTCAGCCTCCCAAAGTGCTGTGATTACAGGCGTTAGCCACTGTGCCTGGCTCAAAATTAAATTTTTTTTGCTGCAACTGATGCCATCAATACAGTGAAAAAACAACCCCCAGAATGGCAGAAATTATCTGCAATTCATTTATTTTATAATGGACTTATTTCTAGAATATATATAAGGAACCCCTGAAACTCTATAATAAAAAGATAACCCATATTCAAAATGGGCAAATAACTCAATTAGACATTTCTCCCAAGACATACAAATAGCCAATAAGCACACGAAAAAAATGCTGAACATCATTAGTCAGAATGAAAATACAAATCAATATCACAATGTGGTACTTCAAACCCACTAGGATGGCTACAACAAAAACACATACATAACAACTGTAAGATTGCTCTTCACATAATCCTTAATATCAGCCACTACTGCCACCTTAGGAAGCTCTGAGTTATAGCACTACTCCCACCAATGCTAGTTCCACATTACTTAACCTAGGAACTTTTTAAAGAGGCCAGTTTCACTCTCCAGATTCTGGCCCAGGCATCTGCATGTAGCGTTGATTCTATTTAGCCACAGTAGAGAATCACAGCACCTAGCTTGAAAAAACCTACTCTGCGGTAGCGTATCACTCTACTTTGTTCGGTTTAAGTAAAATATTCACTGGGAAGAAATAAGCAAACCCTATGTCCATCTGAACCTACCCCTCTCCTGCCCCATGCACTCCCCAATTTCTCTCCAACCACTTTAGGGACTTCTTTCTCTTTTTTAAGATGTGGCTTTGCTATGTCGCCCAGGCTTGACTCGAACTCCTGGGCTAACGTGATCCTCCCACCTCAACCTCTTGAGTGGCTGGGACCACAGGCATGCACAACCATGCCTAGCTAATTAAAAAAAATTGTTTGTAGAGATAGGGTCTCACTGTGTTGCCCAGGCTGGTCTCACTGTGTTCCTGGGCTCAAGTGATTCTCCCACCTCAGTCTCCCACCTCAGTCTCCCACAGTGCTGGGATTATAGTCATGAGCAACCTCGCCTGGCCAAATTTGTATTTTTAATGAGTGTTCCAATTGATTCTAATAGATTACACTTTGTGAAAGGGGCCTTAAAATTTTCCTTATTCTAAAATTTTTCATATCTGAAATTTCTTCATAATGCAGAATACAGAGCTATTGAAAGGCAAAAGGCTTGGAACAATTATAGACCTTCTTAACACTGATTTTTGCTAAAGAAGTGAGATTTTTCTAACTTAAGCATGAGACATGGTTATGGTTGGTATTATTAGTTATCTAGTTTCCTTTCTTTTTGCTCTGTTTTCCTTTCTCTTTCTGTTTAGATTTTTCTACCTCTCACATACTCCACTGATTTTCCTTTTTTTCTTAACTTGTACTGTATCTACAAGTATTACATATGATAATATCTATAACGATCATTAGTCTCAGTTCTACTGGTAATGTGTATTTAATATTCAGATCTTATATTGGATATCTACAAAATCATTTTGTATGCTGAGAACAAATAGCAGATTTTTAAGAAACTTCTTTAAATAAGGTTTATGGAAATACTATTTCCTAAGTATATTCATAACAGTTTATATGTATCCTGTTATACCAGGAGGACAGTTTGGCTGGATATAATATCCTTGGTCTGAGAGTTTTCCCATTTTCTTTCTTGTACATCTTAAGTTTTCTCCTCTCAAATAACTTAAATGTATTATTTCTGTGTCTTCTGGCTAAGTTTTGCTGCTGAAAAGCTAATGACAATCTTACTATTTTTCCTTATAAGTGACTTGGTCTTTTTGCCTGGTAGCCCAAATAATTCCTCTTTTTATTTAAAATAGAGTACTTTTGACTGAGACATGTTTCAGGGTTGGCTATTCTGGGTTGATTTTCCTAGTATATAGATTTGTGTCATCTTTTATTTCATTAAAGTTTTGTTCTTTTTTTTGGGTGAGATAGGGTCTCACTCTGTCACTCAGGCTGGAGTGCAGTGGCATGATCATAGCTCACTGCAGTCTCAGCCTCCTGGGCTTAAGTGATCATCACACCTCAGCCTCCTGAATAGAAATTTTTCTTAAGTTACAGTTTTTAGTGTTTGCTGTGTCCCACTGCTTTGATTTTCTTTGTCAGGGACTACTATTATACAGAAGCACCCCCACTCCCATGTTCTACATCTATTTTCTCTCAAATCTCTTTTAAAAATCTTTAATTTCTTTTCAATTGAAACTATTTTTCTTCTTTCTGTCTTTTACTTCTCTTAAGACAGTATCCATTGTGTTTATTTGCTCTTTTGTTTCTTCCAATTTAGTGTTAATTTATTAATTTAAACTTGTTCAATTCTTTCTTGAGAAAGAATTCTTTATCCTTTCTTTCAAATCTTCATACTTTCCACTCAGATCAGACTATTCAATCCTGACTTATTTATTCTTTTATAGCTTCTATCATTTAAAAAATGTCTTTTTATTTGTTTAGAAATTTAAGTAACAATTTTTATCTGTTTGGAGGGCATGCCTTTCTGTCATGTTTTTATTATCTCTAGGGATATCTCCTCCATTATTCAACTTCTTGTTCTCTTTTTTTCACAATTCAAACTCAATCCATTTCTGTTGCTCAGTTTTAAGTAAAAGTAGATTTATTTGCCAAAGAGATAAAACAAGATAGGCCTATGCTTCTAATATTTGCTTCTCTCCTTCTTCCACTTGTATCTTGGCCTTCTCCTACTTTTGCCCCTATTTCTTTATCCTATTTAATTTTATCCTATTGCCAGAATTTCTCCTCAGTAGAGATTTGACCCTGAAGAGAGCTTTGGCTTTTTAGTTTTGAGTGTTCACAGAGTCCAGATTGTTTCAGCACCAATAGTCAGAACTTACTGCCATCCATTGCACTTACCTACAAACTGGATCCTGCAGGACTCCCACCTATTTTCAGCCACTGTTGTCAGATTAGTTTTTTGTACTTTCCAGTGAGTATCTGATGGCAAATTTGGGATTCTCTGGATGCTGTCACTACTAGTTTCTATTCCGGGATTTGTACAGATACCTAGTTGTCTAATTTTCTTATGTATATTGTCTATGTGTTTTTGGTTTTGCAATCTATTAGGTTGGTACAAAAGTAATTGCTGTTTTTGTCATTAAAAGTAAATGTCAAAAACTGCAATTATTTTTGCATCAACCTAATAATCATTCTTTATTTTTTTGAGAGAATGGGCCAGGATTCAGGGATTTTCATAAAATATACTGCCAAACTTACCGCCACCTTCCATTATTTTTCTTTTTAGGTATATGAATATGTCTTCTTTCCTCAAGCAGATTTCTTAATTTTTCTAGTTAAGCACAAAACAGTTATGAAAAATAATAACCATTATTGAGTGCTTGCTTCAGTAACCATTATTGAGTACTGAATGGATTAACTGTTTCATAAAATGTTCGTTAATCTTTACAAGAACTTCTGGATATAGCTATTTTATACCCATTTTAAAATAAAGTGAGGTTTAGAGAAGTAAAATAATTGGTTCCAGTTTGGAGTGAGCAGATTCTAAAATGGCACCAATAATTCTTGCCTCCGAGTATTTATGGCCTTGTGTAATCCCTTCCCCTCCAGTGTGGGCTGTACCCAGTTACTTACTTCTAATGAGTAGAATATGGAAAGTGTATGTTATGTCACTTCTGAGATTAGTTCACAAAAAGAATGCAGGTTGGGCACTCACTCTTGCTTTCTTGCCAGCTCACTCTGATGGAAGCCAGCTGCTATGTTGTGTGTTGCTCTATGGAGAGGCCCAGGTAGAAGAAATTGAAGGAGGCTTTCGACCAACAGTCAGCAAGAAACTGAGGCTTTCAGTCCAAGAGCCTATAAGGAACTGAATCCTGCCAGCAACCAGGCAAGTGGTTTCAAAGTGGAGCCTCTGTAAGCTGAGGCTTTGAATAAGATCACAGCTCCATGTAACATCTTGATTGTAGTCTTGTGAGAGATCTTGAGCCAGTGGCACCCAGGTAAGCTGTACCTGTATTCCTGAGCAATAAAACCCCACAGATAATAAATGTTTGTCATTAACTGTGAAATCTTGCAGGTAATTTGTTCTGGAGAAAGAGATAACAAATACACAGATCATATAAATAAAGTGGCTCAGTTGATCTGGAACTCGGGGATCTGATTCCAGGGTCTGTATTCTTTATCTCTGTGCAATGAAGACTTTGATTAGCCTGCACTTTTATAAGCTACTATTTCCACCACATTGAATTTGATAGTCATTCAGTTCTTCTTTGATTCTATTTGTTCTTCTTTGAAAGAACCTTTTCTAACTAGAAACAAACTGTTGCTGAAATGAGGTATTATTTTCCACGTAGGCAATTTCTTTGAGTCATGGAAATTTAGGGTTAGAAGGAACTTAAAAATCCACATAGTCCAAATCAACCTGTTCCCAATTTTTACAGATGGAAACTCAGAACCGACAAAATTAACAGCCTTGTCTAAAGTTATACAATTAGTGAAAGAATGAAGATGAAAATTCAGGTCTCCTAATGTCCAGTTTAGAACCGATTGACAGCTCTACATGGCCTAGCTCACTACCACATTGTGGACCTGGAGTAGCTTCAATTTGATTCCCATTCATTTTAGCTGTACAAAAACACAGGAATCTTGAAGGGAACAGCTGACCAGGATATTTATTTCCTTTGCTCTGAGGCTCACCTCCCCTGAAAGAGGGGTCAACAGCCTGTGTCCAATTGAATGACTATTCATCTTCCAGTCCTTTAACCACAGCTCAGGATCCAACATGGCAATGAAGTTTCATATTGAGAGCCAACTCCAAATGATTTGTCTTGGCTGTTTGGACTGCTTATTGAGAAGCATTTCCTGAGCTAGAGTGAAGAGAGCTGTGATCAGCTAGTAATGTCAGCCATAAGAGGAGGTTGGGGGTGTGGTGGATTGCATGCCATATATTTGCCCACTGGGATTTCTGTGGATTTTGGTCCGGGTCCTTCCTTTGATGACCCACTCTCTTCCTGCTATGACCCATTCTTCCCACACAAGTTGCCCAGGAAGGCTCACTCTCAAGGCTCCCTTGGCCCTAATTTCTGGAATCTTTTTCTCATTTGATGTGAGATTTAGCACACAAGTGGTATGGGTGGAATTTACCTTGTAACTGAGTATGGTGTTAGAAACAGAGCCAGTTCTCAAATCCTTGCGGGTTGGATGCTTGTATGGCTTTGTAGTCTTTGTTTCTGGCTAGACCTAAAAATCACATTGCCAGCAGACTGTCAGTACATCAAAATAAATAAATAAATAAATAAATAAATAAAAAATGAAGGAAGGTACAACTTTGCACATGCTTACTCTGTTGTCTTTTACAAAAACATTCCATCTTTCTCAGTCCCAGGGGGTCATGAGAATAAATTTACATGTGAGTGTTAGTCCAGAAGTAAAAGACAGGGTAAAATACTGATGCTGTAGATCAAAAGCACAATTAACATGTACTCTGAAATCTGGACAACTGAAGGAGCTGTGGGGAGGGGCGCTTAAATATCTCCATGGGTGGTAATTTCAACATCGTAGTGTTGTTGTCTTTTTACCCCCTTTTTGGCAGAGTTCTATGTTAGGCAATGTTAGAATTCAAATAAGTGACCGGGAAGTGTTCATTTCCTTCTTTTATTCTTCTGCCTGCTTTTTAACTTTCTTCTTCCATATTGATCCATTTTATTCTCTTTTAGATGACCCAAATTTTCTTCTATTATTACTTTTCAGCATTGAAGTGCTGAAGACCTCAGTGAAAATATTTTACTTTTCACAATATTTTAAATCAGAAGCTTATTTTATTGAAATAGTAAAAGAATTCAATAACCCCTCTGTTATCTAAATATTCTTGCCCTTGCCTTCTGGAAAACACAAAACCCCTCCTCTCTTAATGGGAAAGCAACACAAACCTGAGCATGACTTGATGCTTTGAGCTGTGTAATTTGAATATGAGGCATATATATATGCCTCATATATGCCTCATTTGTATCCAGGGATAAATGTGTGTGTGTGTGTGTGTGTGTGTGTGTGTGTGTGTGTGTGTGTGTGTGAGAGAGAGAGAGAGAGAGAGAGAGAGATTGGAATGAGATCAGCAGTTTGAGCCCCTTTGAAACCCTGAAATTATGAGAAAGAGAAGATGAGCTAGTGAGAATCCCCTGTCCTTCTTCAACCAGAGCCACTGCTACTAGTTTTGTGTAAGGGCTGTCTGCATTAGAGTTAATTTGAAAGACAGTTTCTGTTTTTTAAATGTGAAAACTACCTGAATCCATGAGCCTTAGGTTCTTTCTACCTCTAACATTTTACACTACCTACATGTAATCAGATGATTCCAGGTTTAAGAATGTTGTCTCTTTCAGATGTCTCTGTGTTTGACTTAGAACCACACCATACTGCAGGTCTTCAGGCAAGTTATCCTCTCAAGGCTGGAGCTCTTTTCTTCTCTAAAATGGAAACAAGAGTTGTACCAACTTCAAAAGATTGTGGTGACAAGCAAATGAGACAACTCACAGTGTCCAGCAAATTATAAATGCTCAATAAGTGTTAGTTCTTATTATTAGTCTGAAGAAATGTTTGGATTACACATGGTAGGTTCACCTTCCTTTATTAATTTGACTTATGCTTATTTCAAATAAGCCTTCTCTGAGAACAAACTCCAAAGTCATTAAAACAGAATATTTTATACTTCGCTTCCGTTTTAACTTGATATTGCAGGGAAAATTTATTTATATGATTTTAGAGTATTCACTTAAGAGTAAAGTGATAGCCAAAACATACTGCATCATATCATGGCTATGTAGATTTCTGCCCAAAAACTTTCAGTTAAAAGTTAAAATGAGAAAAAATAAAGTTGAGATGAAATGAATTGTTTCCTTGGATGATACTGTGCTGAATATCAGCTTTTTCATAAATTTTAAGCTTATATTTGCAAGATTTTATTTTTTATTTAGGTCTTCAGGTCTCAGTTTCCTGATCTGTGTAAGTCAAGGAACTGGACCAATAACTGCAGATTCAACGTTGATGATTCAAAGTTTATTTCAAGTAATGTGGCACTCTAATCAATTTGTCTCATTTCTCCAGGCCTGTGTCCTCAGCTGCAAACTGAGGAGAAAATGTTCTTGCGTATCAGCTGCTTTTAATTATAATATTGGAGTTTTAACTCTTCTTTTTCTGCTCTTCCTCAACTACGTTAGTATATGGTTATCTAATCATCCCAATTATAACGTATCGCAAATTAATTTCTAACGTTTCCAGGTGCACAGTTAAAAGCTTGTCAACATATACTAGGCAACTGCTGGATGCTAGAGGCACAGAAAAGAAGAGCTATGCTTCCTGCCTTCAGGAACTTGGACATCAGACATAGAATGATGATGATGATAATGATGAGGATGATGATAATGACAGAGATAATAAATGTAAAGATAATTGCTTTAACAGAAATAAGTACAATATTCACTGGAGACAAAAGATCTAGACAACCTAAATCAGCCTGGTGGCTGGGTGTTTGAAGGCTAGGGGAACAAAATGAGAGAGAATATTCCAAGCTGGAGGAATACTGTGTGGAAAGAGCTCAAGATGAAAAAGCAGGACTAGACCAGAAATTACAAATAGTTAGGAACTGTTGAAGTATGAAATGCAAAAAGAGGAGATAGGACAGACAAATAGGCCTGCTAAGACTTTTGTAGGTCATTTAATTGATTAATATCTGGACATATGTTGAGATTTTTCAAACATAATTGTAATGCTAAGGTTTTAAATTCAAATAGAAAAGCAGTTTTAATATAAGCTTCTGAAACTATTATAAAAATACAAAAGTTCAGGATCAATATTTTTATAGGTGGACTTAGAAGAAATGAATTCAGGAAAATGAAGAGTGCTTGGGAAAGAACAGCAAACCATCTTGCTTTGAAGTGTATCCTGAGGAGTTTTTCTGTCAGATGCCCACTGATTAAGGTTAGACATCTAAGGTAGATGTCAGATAACTAATCTTGTTTTGCTAAAAATCTCTTCTGGGTTTTCATATTTTATGAACTTGAAGATTTGCTGTGATCTTAGTTATTTAAATTTTCTCAGTAATTTTTTTGTTTGAGAGCCTTACTCCATTAAAGAAAATCTATACAATTGATTACTTGGCATCTGATCTGTTCCTAGACTTCGAATGGATTGAAAAGTATTATTTTCTTGAATGAAGTGGAAAGATAAAGACAAACATATATACATGCTCTACAAAAACAAAAAGATTGGTAAATGTTCTAATTCTGGTTTAATTTTTGTAGAAAGAGCACCTGACTCAGAAGTCATGAATTCAAGGTTCTGCTATTTAATGATTATTCATTAATGATAATGATATTTATCATTATCAATAATGGTGTAATAAGCATGTATTACTTCATTTGTGTTGCCAAAATTAAAGTTATACACCCATCAAATTGTTCTAGAAGACTTGTATAAAAGCCAGAAGTACTGTATGCCTTCCCCCCATTTTCTATTTCCTACAGCAATGACATCCAAAACGTTTAGCTTGATATTACTTTTGCCTCTATGTCTCCAAATAATATGCTTACATTGCTTCCTCCTGATTTTTGAAACGTTTTAGCTATTATCTATTGATGTTCCCTTAAAGCAGATGAGGTTCATTTTTTTTCACCACTTCTTCCCCTTACACAAAGCCTCCACTACACACAGGAACATTTCCCAATCCCTCAAATTCCTAATCTAGATATGTCATAATTTAGGTTAGATCAATATGCATGGTTTACATTACAACTAGACAAATGCTAGTTACAGCTCAGCCACGTTGCATACTCTGATTATTCTGAATTTTTCTGCATGTTTTGCTATATTTGGAGTTAATAATTGTCTTTTTTTTGGTACCACAGTTTTCTATGAACTGATCACTAATTTAACCACAAAGTCTTCATGAGCTGTCCCAATATCCTCTGACTATGTTCTTGCATTCTAAGAATTCCATTGAATCTAGAAGAAATCTCAACCCTGAGTTTTCTGACCTACTCCCATTTGAGATCTCTTTTCATTATCATCTTGAGGAACTCTTTTGCCTCTATCACGTGCTAGCTTGCTTGTTTTCTATATTCTACATTTTCTCTTTATCTTGATTTAATCTTGTTTTGGTGACAAGCATTCTTCAGTAGCTACCTCAGACAGGGCATAAATAAATACAAAGTTTTTTGATTTTGTTTTTGAGAATGAATTTTAGCCTTATGTTTGGTTGATAGTTTTGCGGGGTATAAACTTCTACCATGGAAATTATTTTCCGTTGGGCATTGCTGCATTGCCATTTGGCTCTTGGTGCTGCATCCATTTGGCAGGAATCCTATGTTTTCTCTGTGCCTGCATTCAAGAAGCATTTGGAGATAGTCATACTATTGGAGAAAGTCATAGGACAAATTATAAATTTATGATTATCATTATAATTTTATAAAGTTATGATTACTAACATCAACTGACTTCTTATCAGTGCCAACTCATCCTTTTACAGATGCAAAGGCTATATAAAAACTTCTCAACTACCAAAACCAAACCAAATCTCTCTACTCTCTTCAAACCTATGACTGCTCCCTCTCCCTCCTACTCTTCATAGATAACCTTGACTTTTATTCTTTTGGGAAAATACAAGCCATCATATGGGAATTCCTTCCTGTTGTAAAAATGCAACCTACAAACTGACCTATATTTGTACCCATGTTGTTTACTTTCTGAATAGCTGTTTGTCCTCTTATTATCTCTTGTAATCTATTCTGTTCATGCTCTCAAAACCTGATAATAATAGTTCTTCTCCTTCTTGTTAAATACTCAATTTCTGCCACCTGAATCTTTTCCAGTCACTTTGAAACATGCTTAAAATTGGCAAACCATTAAATCAACCATCCAACCAACCAAACTACCAAACCACCAATGAGCAATAAACAGGCTCTCTTTACCCACTTTATCCTTCAGCTATTGCTCCTTCCTCCCTTTCTCAGCCAAACCTTTTCCAAAGAGTTATTGTTACTTTTCATTTCATTAGCTATACCCACTCCTCAACCTCTCCATTATGGCTTTCTTGCTAAGGCCCCAGCAACCTCATAAAAAATGTTGACTTCCTTTAGTATACAAAGATGATAACACTTTCCTTTTTGTAATAGTCTTTTTCCTGAGTTACACAGTTGTATTTGTTTCTTCATTCTTCTTTCACTGCTGCTTCTATATCCTTTCACATTACACTGTCCTCTACTTGACCACTGTCAGAACTTTAAAAAGTCACGTTCTTTGGTTCTCTTTTCTTCTAACTCTCTTCATTTTCCCTAGACAGTCTGACCCAGGTAGGTGGCTAGAATTATTACCTATAAACAAATAACACATTTTAATCTCTAGCCAAGATTCCTTTACTGAATTCCAGACCTATTCAACTGCTAACCACGACATCTCTTCTTGGAGGTCTCAACATCATTTCAAACTCAGAATGCCAAATTCAACTTCATGAGCTTTCCTCCATTGTGATTTTCTTTCAGTATTCCCTTTTTCAGTTAATGACACCTATCTCTCTCTTATTGTGTTAGCCAGAACCCTAGAGATATTCTCAGCATTTCTCTTCCCATCACACTATTTCTAATTCATCACCAATCTACTTGGTGATACTTACTGTTGAAATATTTCTCAAATCCTCTCATGTCTCTCATCTTCGCCAACTATGTAAGCTAGCAGCATTTATTATCTAAACTTCCTCTATAGTCTCTTAATTGGTCCAACTGCTTCTATCTATCCTTGTCCCTCAGTCTGTTCTCCACACTACAGCCATAGTCAACTTTTTAAAATGCAAATCTAAGCACATCTTTCTTTACTTACAGCCTCTATATGATTTCCTTTTATTCTAAGGATAAAGACAAACACTCCTTAATTTGACCTATGCTGCTTACATATGCCCCCTCTTACTTATAGCTCCTGCCCCAGTGAGTCCTAATTCCTTGTTTCCTTGTACCAACTATGCTGGCCTTCTTTTAGTTCATCCAAAGGAGGAATAAATACTACCTCCTTCTGCTACAGGGTCTGTACTTGTGCTAATCTTGAGAGCCAATATGACTTATTGGCTAAGCATAAAGCACCTGAAGCCTAATTTTCAAGAGACTGCCTGGGTTCAAATTCTGATTCTTCAACTTAGTTGTACAACCTTGAGCAAGTCATTTTACCTTTTGTGCCTCAGTTTCCTCAACTCTAAAACGAGGATAATTGTAATATCTACCTTCAGGGATGTTACTATGATCAGATGGTCATTTGCAGGGATGGCTCTTCCCTCCCTTGCCTAGTTAATTTCTCTTCCAATGTCTATTCTGAGCTAGAATCACTGTTTCTGAGAAGCCTTCTTCACTGACCTCTCTGAATCCAATTATTATAGGTTTTCTCATATCTTGAGTCTCTTGTTTTGTAATGCTTGCTGCAGGCATGATTTTATATTTGTGATTTTTTTTTTTTTTTTTGGTCAATATTCCTTCTCATTAGAATTTCAGCTCCAGGAAGGAGTATAGGGATGTGTCTGTCTTTGCTCACTATTCCTTGGGCTTAACAGTGCCAAGCACATAGGAGGGTGCCAATAAATATTTGTTGACAGAAAAACACAGTAAACGTCCCTGATGGAAGACAGTGGGAATGCTCCTAGATAAACCCTTTTGGTGCTGAAACTAGTGCCTTGGATAGAAATTAACAGTAATTAACAAGTTTATAAAAGGAACACATGGTGGTGAATCAGAGCAGTTAAGTGTGCAGATGCTCTCAGTTCTTCAGGAGGTGACTCTGGGCAGGAGGGGTCTCTGCTCAAAAAGTTAAGACTTTGTATAAGACCCACAGACCTGGGTCCGATTCCTGACTGTATTATCTGCTGCCAGACCATCATAGTCAAGTTACTTTATTTCCCACGGTCTCAGTTTCCTCATCTGTACTCGTCACGGGGTCAATTCTTGTTAACTAGGCAGCTGAACCTGAAAGAATTTTGATTTACCTTCAACATATTCCATGATTATCCACAGGCCTGTGCCAGTGATATGGCTCTTCCTACATGTGAGCCAGGAAGCCTCCCTCTGTGGCGCAGCGACAAACTGCTATCCCCATCGTTCCTCTCCGCAAGTCTTTGTGCTTTGGGTCATAAAATAATAGGCTATGAATCTGTGTGAACTGGGAAAGCAGAGTTCCAAGGGCACACCCAGTACGAGCGAGTCTTCTCTTCCTCCGCGCTTCATATCCAAGCCTGACAGAGGCCGTGGGTGGGCTGGCTCTGGGCAGTGACGCTCAGAGGTTACTGGCCGTCATCTGTCAGAGACTGACCTTGAAAACAGAGAAAAGCCCTCAGTCCCTGACAAGACAGCCCTGCCCACATGCCAGCTGGATCCAGCTCACCAACATCGCAATCTCCGAGCCCCTTTTCTCCTTAAAAAAAAAAAAAAAAGTCTGCTGAGTCCATTCCTTGAGAATCACAGAGAAAATAATTCCTTCCCCACTCCATTCAAGAAAAAAAAAATTCCTACTCTCAGAATAAAAAGAGTAAGCCTCTTGTGCACCTCTCGTGCAGCGGGCCACTTTGCTGGGAGGAGAGGAAGTGTCTGGGTTTGAACCCTTCCTGGAGGTATGAACTACATGCGAGCCACGTCCATGGCGATGCCTATGAAAGACAAGCATGATTTCTTCTCCAAGCCTTCTTTTCCCTCTTCCTCACGTTCAAGCTTGTGGAACCAACTGGGGCTGTGAGTTTCAGGGGGTAGGGCATGTATGTAAACAGCGCAATTGTGTATGCACTTAGTGTGCGTTCAGGACTCGGCTGTGCTTGAACTTGGCGTGTCTGTGTCTGTGTGTTTGGAGGAGGATTATGAGAGTATGTAGGGGTAAGAGATTTGTATGTGTAAGTGCAGAAAAGTAGTAGTGTGTGATGTGTGTGTGTAGACAGGAATTACGTGGACACTCCATGTGCATTCAGAAGTGTGTGTGTGTTTGAGGAGCTATGAAAGTGCATGTACGGAAAAGATTTATACGTAAAAGTGCAGAAAGTGGCAGTGTGTACGTGGTGTGTGTGTGCGCCCAAGTGTGTGAGCGCCAGAGGCCGCCCGCCCGCCGCGGCTCCCCGTGGGCTCGCCGGGCCAATGAGCGCGCGGCTGCAGGGGCGGCGGGCGGGGAGGGGGCGCCGGCCCTGCGGATGGAGGCGCGGGCAGCGCGGCGCGCTCATTCCGCGCGGGCGTTGCTGGCGGGGGGCGGCGCAGCCACTGGACCCGGACCGGGGCCGCGACCCGGGGCAGCGGGCGGCGTGGGCGGCGCCCGGGGCTGGGATGCGCCGGGGGCTCAGTGGCGGCGGCGGCGTTGGCGGTGGCGTCGGCGGTTGCAGGGGGACGAGCTAGCGCCGCGGCGCTGGGAGCCAGTTGAGCCCGGCCGGCGAGCGGAGGCGGCGGCGCAGGCAGAGCGGCGGCGGCAGCGGGAGCCCGAGCGCTGCGCGTCCACCATGGCCGCCCAGGGAGAGCCTGGCTACCTGGCGGCGCAGTCGGACCCCGGCTCCAACAGCGAGCGCAGCACTGACTCCCCAATGCCCGGCTCCGAGGACGACTTGGTCGCCGGGGCGACCCTGCACAGCCCGGAGTGGAGTGAGGAGCGCTTCCGCGTGGACAGGAAGAAACTTGAGGCCATGTTACAAGGTAGGCATCCCCGGTGTTCTCGGACTCCCCGACTGAGCCTCCAACTCCTTCTCCGACATCCCCACCGCGCGTCCCGGCGCCAGCTACTCCAGCCTACGGCCGGTTTAGCTCCAGGCCCGCTCCCCCGCGGAGCCGGAGGACACCCAGGGACTGGAGACTTCGCGGGACTCCCCACCCTTCCACGCCTCTCAGGTTTCCAGGCGCTGGGGGCCCTGTGCGAACTTGACCGGCTTCAGAAAAGCCGAAGGCCGAGTTTGTACTGGTGCGCCCAAGTTGCGTTCTGGACTTTGGAGATGCCAACTTTAGCCCGGATACCTGGGCTGTGCCATCCGGACCACTCAGGCCGCACAGAGTATGCGTGACCCTCCTCATGCCCTGGCAGCCTCGAGTTCTGTCTCTCGCCGTCTGTTTCACTCGCTCCCCTTGTCAGTATCCACTTCCTCCAGCTGAGGGGCCTTGTCTCGCTATTGGGAAACACTGCAGATGTCAAGGCTTAAGACAGGAGCTCTTGCCCCCACCCCTGTGGTCAAGGAGGGCCAGGATGGGGGTGAGCAGCCAAAGCGAGGGGAGAGTGTGGAGGCAGTGCTCCTGTGTTTGATGACAGTGTTCATCTCTTGACAGGCTTTTAAAACACATCTTGAGTTACATTCAGTCCATAAAAATCTTCCAATGCTATGGGTGTCTGACTTTGTCTTTCACAACTTAGCATTATTTTTAACTCTTTAATTTCTTTGGGACTTTCCCAGACAGAAAATCTTCAACCATACTGGACCGAAAACAGATTCTGATTTATAATGCGAGTATTGGAGTGAACGTCAAAACGTCCAAGGTCATTTTGACCTTTCTTAAAACCGATAATTACTAGCCTACCTGTAGCCACCGATGTGGCTCATTTCCCACATCCAAAGAGAGAAATGAGTTAGTTTGAATGACTGTTATTCTTAAAATACGTGTACAGTACCAGGCATTAGTCTCACTTGGGGCGCTGGTGAAGATGCATTCAGTAGCTAGTGTTCTTTTATCACGGGAGAGTTTGGAGCTTTTCAAACTTTCTTTGTGGCTTTATGCATAACTTACTTTGATTTTATCAGTCAGTGCATCGCAGTCTGGGAACGATTTAGCCCTCGGTGGAGATGCAGTGGCTTTTTAGAACAATTAAGCAGGTTATTTTAAGAGAGAACAACATGTTTTCCAAAACAATAACTTGGTGGAAACAAATAGCAAGAGTGTTTGGCAGGCGTTTTTTGGATGTGCTACAGGCTTTCCTCCCTTGTTGCTTATTTTTATTGATAAACATCCCTAATGTGTGTCATGTCTTTGTCTCTCCCCTTTCCTCTCTTTTTTTCTAAAATTATGTAACTTTTGAGGAGAGTTACTTCTGTGATAAACTCTTCAAGTAAGACCGTTATAAGATAGATTTGGAAATTAAAGCCCCAGTTGCATTTCAGTAACTCATTTTAGTTATTTTGTCTGTTCTGTGGTTCTATTTGTCTAGTTTCTTTATGATTATAAGACAAATATTAAATTTTCGTGAGGCGTATATTGTGAGATCGTTTGGAATGAACTGATAGTAGCATATACTCATCCTTTTATCAACCAGCTTTCAGTTTTCTACATGAGTTTGGAGTGATATGAAAGAATGATCTGTTTCACCTGCGCACAAACAAGTAAGGACAGTGATGTTAGCTTCTGGGAAGTTCAAATGTATAACCTGAGCTTTACAAGTGGATTTCCTTTTTTGAATTAACTCATTTTCACTTTGAATAAAATGAAATTTTGATGAGACTTTTTGAAAATTTGAAGGCCCTTTTGTATTAACAGATGTGATATTACGACCTGAGATGGTTTGAAATTGCTTTGCAGTAATAAAGTTTCTTTTTCAGAAAGTCTTAACATCTCTTAAACAACCGATATACAGTCATGCATTGCTTAACGACTACGACTGGGATACGTTCTTAGAAATGTGTCCTTAGGCATTTTCATTGTGCAAACATCATGGAGTGTAGTTATACAAACCTAGATTGTGTAGCCTGCTACACCTACTACCTAGGCTGTATGGTATAGTCTCTTGCACCTAGGCTACAAATAATGTTACTAGGCTACAAGGCATGTTACTGTACCCAATACTGTAGACAGTTGTGGCACAATGGTATTTGTGTATCTAAATATATCTAAACATTGAAAAGGTAATGTGTTATGTTACTATGGCTATGACATCACTAGGCGATAGGAATTTTTCAGCTTCATTATAATCTTATGGGACCATTGTAGTATATGTGATTTGTTGTTGACCAAAACGCAAATGTGAGCACTGGGATCACTAATACCTGGGTTCAAAACCCTATAGGATCTTAGGAAAGTTGCTGGGCCTCTCTCTGCCTTCAGTTTGCCCATCTGTAGAATGGAGCTGATACTAGGACGTTTTCTCTTAGGGTTTTGGGAGAATCGAAAGAGATGATGGCTATCAAAGCTAACATTTGCCCACAGTGTTTGGTCAATGATAAGAACTTAATAAATATCTGTTATTAATAATAGATATTGTATCATGGATTAAAAGGATTTCCAGTGCCTACCATAATGTATGAAATATAGTATATACTCAGTAAATAGTTGGGAAACAAAATAATTTTGCAAGTTCATAATTGCAGAAGTAAGATAGAAACTAAAGAAGTAAGTCTGTCAAGTCAATAAGCATTCTAGTGTTGTTAGATATTCTTGGGTGGAAAGCTTTTTATTTGAAAAGTGCCAAGTAAGTAAAGTCTATATTTGAGTTTTCAATTATTATGAATTTGGTTGTGCTATTTTTATATTTACAATTGACTTTAAATAGGTACAGGTTTCCAATTTAAATCAGGATAAATAAGATTATCTGCCTTTAAGTATTCAGAGTGCAATTTGGTGATTGTAATGCTTGGAATTTGTTTCCAGAGAGACTGTCCTGGGGGCAAGTTAATCTTTAATGAGTTGTATTTTTATTAGTAGAGAAATTCTTCTACGCAATGGACCAAAAATTCGGTGAGGTTAATATATGGGCAATAGGGTAGTAGTCAAATAAATGAAATACCATTCTTAGATGATCATTGAAACTTAAAAGAATTGTTACAGATAAAAACCACCGAGCCAACAATGGAGGGAAATATCACTGTTTTTTCTTGTTTTTTTACTGGTGGGTTGGGGTCTAATAATTCCTTCGACACAACCATGCAGAGTATCTGATGTTTTTGCTGTAAATGAAGATGATCAGTTTTATTAGTTTATAGTTTTATAAATGGAAATTTATTTTCAATTTTAGATTTTTGATGGGTGTTGTAAGCCTTGGAATGAATATCATAGACAGCATTTTTAATGATAAAGAAAATCCTTATATAATTTCTTTATTACTGATCTTCAAATGTAAATTTCATGCATCATGTGAAATAATAGTATTGATTTATTTAAGTCAATTAAATTTTAGTTAAAGTTATGAGTTATGTATCATAACTCACATTAACTCAAATGTGAATTATCAGGGAGGGAAGGGAGGAGAGTGTTATAGCAGGAAGTCTGGGAGAAAGTAGGAAATAATTGAGTCAAGAGAATCAGAGATACAGTCTTGTTGTTTGCCAGAGTACTGAGGCAGTCACAGGGTTCCTATATTAATACTTTTCTTTTTAAAAGTATTTTTCCTTGTAAAAACATATATGTATACCACAAAATTAAAAATTCCCACATATAACACAGCACTTCAAAGTATTAAAAAAAAACAAATTCCTACATAAAATTCAGAAGCACAGGCATTTTCAGAGTTTGGGAATCCCTTCTTTCAGTAGAGAAAGTAGTGAGTGTTAAAAAGTGGGACCTGTAGTGGGGAGGAATGGCCTATTTTCATGAAAGCAGATTGACATCTGGTGGGGTTTTATAACTGCTGCCAAAGACTTTAAGAACCATGTTGCGTTTTTGCAATGATAGGCAGAACTGGAGTCATTTGCTACTGGTTGGTTGAGTAGCAGAGTTAGCCACTAAAACAGAGGTTGCTGTACATCACTGATTAACAGGAGGAGCAGCAACTATGTTATCTCTTTAATTCAGCAAACTTTAGTGGATTTTTAAAATGATTTGATGAACAGATAATAATTTAGATTTTTTTTCATGAGAGTGGGAAGAAATATGAAGCCAAAAATGTATGAAAATGGGGGAGTACTGAAAGTGAAGATATAGAGTAAAGCTTAAATAAACAGAGTTTTCTAGCCAATGCTTGATCAAGGCTAATAAACAGCAAAAACAAATCAAATTAAGTTTATGAGCTTAGAGATTAAGAGCACAGGGCTCTGGGCCAAATCTAGATTTGAATCTTGATGCTACATTTTAATAGGGAGCTTGGGAGAATCCATCACTTGCGACTTCATTTCTCAAACGGGGCAGTTAATGGTAGTACTTACCTCCTGAGGTAGTTTTGACAATGAAGAGGAAAAAGGTGTCTGTAAGCCATCCCAGTGCTGGCAACATAGGAAATGCTGAATAAGCTAACAACAATATTCACTGTAAATCACAATGTATAAAATGCATATTCTTATATTGATCATGAAAATCAAGTATATTGGAAACTTTAGTTTGGTCTTAAATTATCTTATGATTAATGAACAGGCACAGCTATCTAAATATTATTATTGGCCTTCCTGGCAGCTTGCCATGTGTCAAGTATACTTGTAAAGATGGGTGGGTAAACATTAAGTAAAGCTCCATTAGACATGAGTGTGGAATTCTAGATTTTGCTCAGGATGAGGGCTTTTCACCCTTTTTAGTTGTAAATTGTTCTTGCTTTGAGTGTTTTTCATTCTTTGGTCCTGAGCCATTCACTTCTAGTATGGTTTACTAAAGACTAGCAGCAAAATCAGTTAATCTCTCTTCTAGTTGTAAGTTGTTCTGAATTTGAGTCATTCATTGGTGTGTAGAAAGAAGCTTTTTCGAAGAAAATACTCTGCCTGGGTTAACATGTTTCATTTGCTCACCTGTAAAATGGGGATAATAATAGTCCCACTTTATGGGGATATTGTGAACACTGAATGTGAGAATGTATGTAAAATGCTTAGCTCAGTGCCAGGTTCATGGTGCTTAATAAACATCAGTTCAGATGCAGCAGTACTGTCTCACATGATGGATAAAGATTTCAAAACACTAGAAAGCAAATGCTTGCCAAGTCTTCTTTTCTTTTTTCTTCTAATTGCGTGTGAATCCTTTGCGTGTGTGTTGGGGGGGTGTGTTTGATGTGTTTTAGTGAAAGTCTTCCTCAAAAAATTAGAAAAGTTTGTTATGACAATTTACTTGAGCCAGAGAGCATAGTTGAAATTAAAATTGCTTTGTAGGTTAAGTGAAAAAACACATCAGAGGTTGTATATAGCTTGGCAGTAAAGAGCCCAGGAGCTGCTTTCAGACTAACTTGGATTGAGGAGGTCCTCACTTCGCTTCTTGTACAGTTCTGTGAGGATGCACTGAGAGGGGCGGTAAAACCTCACGCTCACGGGCATGAAGAAAGCACTCTCAGTCAGTGTTATCTCTATGGAGACTTGGGGGGGTTTGGTGAAGTTGATCATTGATGAATACATAGCTAGAGAGGTTTGTTATACCAATGACTTTTACAGGCAAGAATGTATTTGGCTGCGACTAACAGGAAACCTGACACAGAGTGGCTTAAACAAGCCAGGGGTTTGTCTTTCTCACCTAATGAGAAGTCTGGGGATAAGCAGTCCAGGCTCCAAGAGCTGCTCAAGGACATCAGGAGCCCAGTGTCTTCCCTCTTGCCTGCCTCCACCATCTTCAGCCTGTGACTATTTGCCTTATTTTTGCACTGCGGCTGTGGCTGTGTCTTGAGGTGTGTCTGTGGTTTATGCAGGTAAAAGGCAGAAGAACAAAAATTATTTTCTCTTACAGATTTTTCCTTTTTATGTGACAAGGAATTCTCTCTCCTGGAACTTCCATCTGTACTTCTTTGGCCACCTTTTGCTGCAAAAGACTGGGAATGTATCTTCTTTTTCCAGCCACACTAGTGGAAGTAGGCAAAGAAGAAGGGGATCAGAATGGACGCTGAATATTTTACCCCATATTTTCCTCACAGTGGGCAAAGTGAAGGAGCATTGGGACCCAAAATTGCAAATTGTGACTGACGCCAAAGCGTACCTGTATCAGACACTTCGGACTGTGCTGATAATCCGTAGGAACTTATATTGTTCAGTAACATTATATATCAGTAGAATTTCTTTCTTTCTTTTTTTAAATTATAGTTTTTTTTTCATCAAGCAGCCCCCAAACCAGAATAGGTTCTGAGAGGCCCCCTAGAATTTCTTTCTTGGCGTAGTCCAGAAATAAACCTAAATACCAAAGAGGAAACCAACTTTGATCATCCAAAGCTCTTCTCATCATGTTACTCCTTTTATGAACAGAACCTAGGGCCACTGAGTACTGGAACTATCTCTAAAAATTCTCCATTGTTTTCTCCATGTCAAATTTTTTTCCCATAGAAAATTACATGGTATAATAAAAATGCTCATTTCACTTTTTATTGCCTTAAGATATCCTTTCTGTCCTCCCTCCTCCCACCTTCCACATATGTCAGATTTCTTTTAGAATTGACAGGTACACTGTAGTTCATGCCTCGCCCTTTTGGCTTTTCATAGATTGGTCACTTAGATATAATCTGGCCAACAAAGCCAGAATTTGTTCAGAATCATTTTGGAGACAGTTTGATAGAATTATCATCCCATGTTTTGTCTTTTGAAATTGTCTGAAATGGTGAGCTAATAAAATAAACCAGTTGACTCATTCTTAGTTCATTTTAAGATACAGTTCTTACTTAAAAAAATACATAGGGTAATAGTGACCATATATATTCCTTTATATGAAATACTTAATAAATTACCAGAAATGAGGCCTAATTTTAATGCTAATTTATAGTGGTTTTGGTGTGTAGGGATGATCTTGGCAAGAAAATCTTGTTATGCTGCAAAAGCCACCAAATTCAATGTCTAATCCTTGTTGTACTACCATCTGGGGAAGTCTCCAAAGAGCACAAAACCATTAAAGAAACATTGTGGGTGCTATACGTTTGTAAATCCTTTTCCTACCGGTCAGGCTACTAATAACTGTGGATGATGAAAGCATTTGTATTTGTAAGAAGTATTAAGTTGTGTTGCCATTTATGATGCTGGCATATAAAAAGATAACACTTAACACTTTCTAGGTATCAGGTGGTTTCCCTGTTATAGTGAAAATGATAAACCACACATTAGTCTGTATATTGAGTTGATCTGGAGCTTAACTGTATCTTTTATATAGGAAGGTGATTAAACATAGGATGTGAAAATTAGCCATTGCTGTTTTTTCCCCCTTGATTTTAAAAGTAATTCAAACCTATATAGAATACTTGAAAGTATAAACATATGTAAAAAAGAAAAACCAAAAGTCATCTCTAACTCCAGAATCCAGCAATAACCACTGATGATATTTTAGGATTTTTTTTTCCTGGTCTTTTGAAAATATGCCTACACATAATTTATTTTTGCCATGCATATTGAGTTTGTACCATATGTCAGGTGCAGTGTTGAGCTTTGGAGATGCAGATGAAACCAAAAGAGTTACTGGCCCTACCCTTCTGTGACTAAAATTCTACACCGGGATCATACCTCCTATCTTTTTCACTTAGCATTGAATCATAAGTATTTTCTGTTTCATTAAAGGTTCGTAAAGAACATGGTTTCAAATGTCTATATAATTCTCTTGTTATAGTATACTTTGTTTAAACACTACAACATTCTAGAATATTTTTAGGTGGCCAGACAGTGGAATGAGCCCAGTGTTTCTACTCAAGACTGCCCAGGATTCAGATCCTATCATTTATTAGCCGTGTGGCCTGGGACAAATTAATAACTCATTTAGCCCAGGCTTCTCATCTCTAAAATGGAGATAGAAAGTGTCTATCTTCTAGGTTGTGAGGATTAGAAATACTGTATCCACAAGTGCCAGGTGCGGAGCAGGTACTCAAGATATGGCAGATGATAAATATTTAGCCCGCTGTCCCAACCACTTCTGCCTAAAAACCTTTTATACATTTTTGATTATTCTCATAGGAAAAACCTTATGAGTGAAATTTTGGGGAGCAAAGGACATGGAAATTTTAAGGTTCCTGATCAATTTTGCAAAATTATTTTCTGGGAAGTTTTGCAAGTTAGGCAGAAGAGACAAAAAATCTGCAGGGTATCTGCTCCTTATACTTGCGGCTCCCACGGTCCATTATTAGAAAGCAGTTGAATTGCCAACATAGAGTTAGATCTTTGTTTTGCCTTTTTCATTGAAAAATGTAAGTGAATTTTATCTTACCTGCTTAGCATGTCTGTGGATCAATATTTTTTAAAAGTTGTGGGCATGAAAATCCCCTGGGGAATTTTTTTTTTTTTTTTCCGTTTTTGAGGGGGTTGACTCTGGGCTTCCCTCTCAGATTCCAGCTTTGTAGGTTTGAAAGTGGTGTTGGCAGGATTGGCATTTTGAAAAGAATCCTGTGAGCCTAGTGGAGATGGTCCCAGGATCACACTTTGAGAAACATTGCAAGGTGGTTAGAGGATGGTGAAATCATTGAAGTTAAGAATCAGTTCTTTTCTTTTTTTGATTTCCTTTACGCTTGAAGCTAGTACTTTTTCCACATTATTAAATCATCTTGAAGAATTTTAGTCTGGGAAAGTAACTTATAACTGGCATGTCGTTTATAGTGGCTTGTTGTAAGGGACTTGGGGGAGGAGCATAAATCTGTATATTCTTGTAGAGGGCAATATTGTCATATTGCACAGTAGGCTCACAATGCATTGTTTTCCTACAGACTCCCATTAAGTTAGGTATAATAGATACCTATGAAATATATTATGAAATAACTTAAAAACACACTTTTTATTGTAGAAATTTTAAAAGCAATATGAGGAAGTTTTTAAAAAGAAAAATAATCATCAGTACTATCTCACCATCCTCACAACCATTTTCATTTTTCTGCCTTGAATTAGAGTTTATGTAGTTGCTGATATAGTATTTACTGCTTTGTATTCAGCATTTTAATCTCTTAAATGTTTTCTGTATTTCTAAGCAGTTTTCAGAATTAAAATTCTGTGGTTGAATACATTTGGTTGAAAAAAATTTTTTATAGTTATGAACTACCTTATAATGAACGTAATTACATAGCTTTTTTTTCTTTGTGACTGTATTCTGAGGAAGAAATTTGACGAATCTGAGTACTGAAGAATGATGGTAATTGCAAAAGCAGCAGCCAGTTTGTATTGATCTCTTACTTTGTGTGAGGCATTGTCCTTGGTGATTTATGCCTGTGTGGTCATCTCAGCCACAACTCATGAGATACAGATGCCCATTGGGATCTGTATTTTACAGGGAAAAAAAAAAGCTATAAACACTTTAGATTTGGAGCTCTGCTTTCCTCTTGAAATTCCAAGTAGATATAGTTTTCTTCTTAGGGTTGTTGTAAGGTCTATACTTTTGTATGTTGTGGAGATGTATCATAGCTGAGTTTAGGATGACAAACCACCCTCCACAATAGGTTACATTGCTTCTTTTTTTAAAATTATACTTCAAGTTCTAGGGTACATGTGCACAATGTGCAGGTTTGTTGTATATGTATATATGTGTCATGTTGGTGTGCTGCACCCATTAACTTGTCATTTACATTAGGCATATCTCCTAATGTTATCCCTGCCCTCTCCCCCCACCCCACGACAGGCCCCAGTGTGTAATGTTCCCCACCCTGTGTCCAAGTGTTCTCATTGTTCAATTTCCACCTATGAGTAAGAACATGCAGTGTTTGGTTTTCTGTCCTTGAGATAGTTTGCTGAGAATTATGGTTTCCAGCTTCATCCGTGTCCTACAAAGTACATGAACTCATGCTTTTTTATGGCTGCATAGTATTCCATGGTGTATATGTGCCACATTTTCTTAATCCAGTCTGTCATTGATGGACATTTGGGTTGGTTCAAAGTCTTTGCTATTTTGAATAGTGCCACAATAAACATATGTGTATATGTGTCTTTATAGCAGCATGATTTATAATCCTTTGGGTATATACCCATAAATGGGATGGCTGGATCAAATGGTATTTCCAGTTCTAGATCCTTGAGGAATCACCACACTGTCTTCCACAATGGTTGAACTAGTTTACAGTCCCAGCAACAGTGTAAAAGTGTTCCTATTTCTCCACATCCTCTCCAGCACCTGTTGTTTCCTGACTTTTTAATGATCGCCATTCTGACTGGTGTGAGATGGTATCTCGTTGTGGTTTTGATTTGCATTTCTCTGATGGCCAGTGATGATGAGCATTTTTTCATGGGTCTGTTGACTGCATAAATGTCTTCTTTTGAGAAGTGTCTGTTCATATCCTTCGCCCCCTTTTTGATGGGGTTGTTTTTTTCTTGTAAATTTGTTTAAGTTCTTTGTAGATTCTGGAAATCAGGCCTTTGTCAAATGGGTAGATTGTAAAAATTTTCTTCCATTCTGTAGGTTGCCTATTCACTCTGATGGTAGTTTCTTTTGCTGTGCAGAAGCTCTTTGATTAGATCCCATTTGTCAGTTTTGGCTTTTGTTGCCATTGTTTTTGGTGTTTCAGTCATGAAGTCCTTGCCCATGCCTATGGCCTGAATGGTATTGCCTAGGTTTTCTTCTAGGGTTTTTATGGTTTTAGGTTTAACATTTAAGTCTTTAATCCATCTTGAATTAATTTTTGTATAAGGTATGAGGAAGGGATCCAGTTTCAGCTTTCTCCATATGGCTAGCCAGTTTTCCCAGCACCATTTATTAAATAGGGAATCCTTTCCCCATTTTTTGTTTTTGTCAGGCTTGTCAAAGATCAGATGGTTGTAGATATAGACCAAGGGAACAGAACAGAGCCCTCAGAAATAATGCCACACATCTACATTGCTTCTTGAGTGCCCTGCTGAAATGCAGAGGATCTTGGTGTCAGGCTCAGGGCTGGGTTAGAATTCTCAGTGAGAATGCAGGTGTTCCAAAGCTCTGCCTTCTACTAACTTTGGTTATGTTTTCTCAGTTTCTCCCTTTACAAAACAGAATAATAATATGTCTCATGTAGGGTTATGATAACATTTGTAGGGCTGGCACACAATTGGTACCCTGTAAATAGTTCGTATTTTTCAAATTCATATTCTGTTCCTCTGTGGAATCTGGCCCAGAGCTTTGAAAATATCTGGACTGTGTTTATAGAATAAATGACCCATGATGGATCTGGATTAAAAAGTTTGTTTCATTTTGGGCTAGCGGACCTGGCATTGGCCTCCTGGAATGGAGCTTAAAGCAAAGTCACGTGCTCTGCTTTAGGAAATGCCTAACACTTCTGCCTTACCCAAGTAAGGCAGAGCAGTTCTCCATAAGCAAGATGATCTGTCTTCACCCTCAATCTAGGGAGTATGTAGAATGTTTTACTTCTAGTGATAGTGCATTAGTGTGGAGTTTTGAATGAGGATATGCAAAACTTAATTCAAGTGAGGTTAATGTTAATTATGTTTGTATCTAATTTGGATTAGTTTTATAAATTGAAATTTGTCAAGGTTAATATAATTTCAGTTTATTTCATTGCAGACATTGAACTATCTTGTTCTTAGAATAATACATCTCTAGATACTTGTTTAAATATGATTTCAAAGCATCTCAGATAAGAGATAATCCATTCTCAAAAATAAGAATAGCCTTTTATGTTAGCTTGCTCACTGCACTAAGATTATCATTGAGTTATTTTGAGTTAGAGGGAAATAAACCACTTCTGTCCACAGAATGTTCATTAGAAGTCAGGTGCCCTGAGTTCATGACCCAGTCTTACCACCGACTTGGCCACCTTGGACAACCTCTCAGGGTTTTGGATTAGATGCCCCTTAGAATCTCTTTCAGTTCCAGTATTCCAGATCTTCTGCACAGTAAACAATACAAACCCAATGGTACTTTGAACGTGGTGTTACAAGCTGAGTTAGTTCTCCATACATGAGTATCTTTGATAGGGATTCGCCTTGATCTATACCACACCTGAGCATTCACAGCAAATGGGAAATGTGGTAGAAAGAGGATAGTTGAAGTGTGTCTTGGCTTTGGAGAGGCAAGTACTCGTCAGACAGCTAACCACACTCTGTTTTCTAACATCTTGGCAGTCAAATATGCAACACCCTGAATTCTGTGGGCTAGATCTTAGCTAATTTAAGGTTTTCTACAGTAATTGAGCAGAGATTACAGTGTAAATCATAGTTGAGACTTGTTGGTGTTAACATACTGTACTAGATAAACAACAGATTTTATGCTTCCTCAAGTAGGATCTTTTTGTCACATTTTCCTTTTCCTCTGCTAATATGTCCAGTTATCAAGCTTCATGTGCCAGGATTGATATCTAGCATCTAAACCACTAGAGTTGCAGAGCAGGAAAATGTAATGTTGTGCATTAGGGTAAAATTTCAATTAAAAATAAAGACATCTGTATCTGTCTAGATTTCAAGTATTTTAACACTTGTTTTAATTGCTTGTTGATTATTGAGAACTAACACAGTATTTCTCTTATTCTGCACAGAAGACCACTAGATCTTGAATTATCTACGTTCTGAGTTGGTCCCTTTATCATATTATGAGTTTTTTTGTTGTTGTTAAAAGCATCACTTAAAGGCAATATTTTGATAAGATTTTATCTTTTTAAATTATTTAATATAATGATTTAACTTCAAGCCAGAGAAATGTGTGTTTGGCTTGAATGTTGTAGGAGGAATCATGTAAAGAAATGTTTATTTTAATCGGGGGGGGGGGGGCTGGAATTTTTTTTTTTAATTAAAACATTTTATATGGGAAAAGGAAACCTGAGATTATCATAGAGCTATAGAGTTTTTTTTTCAGGGATCTATAATTTACTAAAACATTGTTGGCACTTACTACCTACACAGAAAGATTATCTTCAAAATTTTTATTTACTATCAGTAAATGGATGTCTGAGATGCATTATCTAAGTAAAGCATATTTGACCAAGTCAAAAAACTGGGCTTTAGCAACAAAACATTATAAAAATGGATCTGAATTTTAAAAGTTTTGCATAAATGATTAGCTTTCAAGCTTGTGAAAGTTTTTTTTTTCCATTTTAAATCATTTGGGACTAGTGAGGCCATCTACGATGGGAAATTGTTGGATGTATTAGGCAAAAATCATGAGTGCATATTATGGGACTGCAGAATTAAATGAGGCCCTTTACCTTTAAAAGGAATATAATCCAGTGGAAGAGAGGAAACCTATCTGTATTTATTAATAGAAAAGAAAAGGAGATCACATAGAGTGAGGCCCTGATTAATGTACATCATAGCCTGGGTCACGTACCTCCGCCCCCCAAGACCAAGAAGCGAAATGAGGGAATTGAAGAATCAAATAGAAAAAGGCAAAGCCAATACAATGATGCACTATTTAGTTTGTTACTTCTGAGGATGACTACTACTTCTGGTGAGGCCCAGAAACTGTATCCCTAAATTGTCCACCTATGGGATTAAAAGGAGAGGCATTTGTCTGTCAGCTTCTGTTCCCTCCTTGAGGAGAGTCAAGGGTTGCCTTCTGGGGCCTGCCTTTCCTGCGATTCTGGGTTAATACACTTAAGACGTACACCTATAGGCATCCAACAAGCTCCTAGGGAAGGAATAAAGTATGTTTAGTGTAAGATTGAGATGAGACATTGTTACCCCAAAGTGGGTTGATACCTATGCAGAACTGTTTACTGTAGCCTCGCTGGAATCAGAGATGAAGGTGAGATGGCATATAAGATTGTGTGTCCAGTACTATGTCTTTATATACTTTAAATGCAAACAAAATTCAGAAAGGGAGAGGTGGAAATGGATGCTTAAGATATTTTATACCTTTGTTCTAAATCAAAGAAACTTCCTTACTGTAAATTCTTGGTGTAGAGAATCCTTTATGAGATTACAAAAATAAGCCTGTCTGCAGTCAGCAAGATGGAGGAATAGGAAGCACCAGACTTCTACCTCTACAGAAACACTGACTTAACAATATATGGTCCGATAAGGCCTGTATGAGAAGGCCAGAAGTCAGTTATAAAGTCAGAGAACTCCAGTTTAAAACCAAGAACCACGGTTTTGAAACAGGTAAGAAAAACTGTTTCATTTCATTGGAGTCAGCCCCTTCCCCAAGCCACCACAGCTAATGATGAGGAAGAAAGGTCCAGTGACTGGTTTCTCCCTTGGGAGGAAAAGAGTAAAATGGAATTATGTCCAGTGTTCTGGCTTTTTGAGACTACTCAAGTGACTGGTTTCTGCCTTGCTTGACTTGGAGTACTGATGAGGAATAGACATACTTTGGATGCCTGGGGGCTGCTGAGAACAAGAGAGCTCAGCGGTTGGTGGCAGCACCAAAATACCCGTAGTACTGCAGAGAGACACCAGAGGGTGCAAGAGACTATAGACTCCTAGAAAAGAAACCAGCAAATCTATTCTGGTTGTGAAATTACACACATAGGCTCAGAAAAAAATCATCTCTGTAAAAGATTTGAGAGACCGCCATAATCTCTAGCGGACCTGATTGGTGAAGGTCTTTTTCCATCCAAAATCAGTCTGTAAAGACTGGAAGAGGTGACTGTTTATTCAAATACAAAAATTACAACAAAATATAAGGCACACAAAGAAACAGGGAAAATATGGCCCAATCAGATGAACAAAATAAGTCTCCATAAACTGACCCAAAAGAAATGGAGATCTATGAATTACCTGACAAATAGTTTAAAAGGAACATTTTAAATTAAGTTCAGTGGAGGAAAACATATACAATGAAACTGTGAATAAAATGAGAATATCAATTAGGAGATAGAAATGGTAAAGATCCAAACAGGAATTCTAAATAACCAAACAGGAATTCTGAAGCTGAAGAATACAGTAACTGATTTGAAAAAAAAGTTACTATAGGGGATCAATAGCAGACTTTATTAAGCAGGAGAAAGAATCAGCAAACTCAAAGACAGGTCATTCGAAATTATTGAGTCAGAGGAATAAAAAGGAAAAGGAAAAATGAAGAAAGCCTAAGGGACTTATGGGACACCATGAAGTGAAACAATAAATGCATTATAGGAATTTCAGAAGAGGAATATAGAGGAAATGAGGGACAGAATCTTTTTCAAACTACGATAGCCAAAACCTTCCAAATGTGAAAAGGGAAATAGATATCCAAATTTAAGAAGCTCAAAGGACTACAGTCATGATGAAACTAAAGAAATTCACACTAAGACACATTATAATCAAACTTTCCAAAAACAAAAATCTAAGGGCAGCAGGAGAAAGGCAATGTGGTGTATACAGAGACTTTCCATAAGAATATAATAGATTTCTCAGTGGAAGCATCACAGGACAGAGTGGAATGAGATTATGTGAGGGATCTTCAAAAAGTTCATGGACAGTATGTATTATGAAAAAACTATGCATGGATTTCAAACATTCTTTGGCACTATAATAAACTTCTGCTAATTTGGGTAAGACATCAGTTTGAAAAGAGTCCCCATCCAGAGCAACATGTATTCTGCTATCATTGAGGCAAGAACAAATATCAAATTTATGGTGAAGCATGGTGGAAGAATGGTGAAATTATTGATACTTTACAAAAAGTTTATGGGGATAGTATGCCTAAGACATCAGCTGCTTTCAACTCATTTTAAGAAGGGATGAGATGATTATGAAGATTGAGGCCCGTGGCAGCAGATAATCCACATCAATTTATGAGGAAAAAATTCATCTTATTCATGCCTTAACTGAAGAAGAGCAACAATTAACAACAGAAGCAATAGCCAAATACTATATGCATCTCAGTTGGTTTAGCTTACACAAATCTGACTAAAAAAATCAAAGTTGAACAAACTTTCCACTCAATGGTTGTCAAAACTGTTATGCTTAGATTAGCTGCACACAAGAGCTTTCAGTGAAAAATTCAAACAATTGGCATCAAGATCCTGAAGCATTTCTTGAAACAATTGTAACAGCAGATGAAACATGGCTTTACCAGTGCAATCCTGAAGACAAATCAAAGCAATGGCTACCAAGAGGGGCACACGGTCAAGAGAAAAAGTCATGGCAACAGTTTTATGAGATATTCAAGGCATTTTGCTTGTTGACTTTCTGGAGGATCAAAAGAAAATAACATCTGCCTCTGTCTCAAAAAAATAAAAAAAGAAAGAAAATAACGTCTGCTTATAATGAGAGCATATTGAGAAACCCAAAGCTTTAGAAGAAAAGTGCCTGGGAAAGCTTCATCAGCGAGTTGTTCTCTACTGTGACAGTGCCTCTGCCATTCCTGTCATCAAACAGGGACAAATTGTAAATAATTTCCATTCGTAATCATTAGGCATCTACCTTACAATTGTGATTTATTCCTTTTGACTTCTTTTTGTCTCCTAATTTAAAAACATCTTTAAAGGGTATCCATTTTTCTTCACTTAATAATGTAAAAAAGACCGCATTGATGTGGCTAAGTTCCTAGGACCCCCAATTCTTTAGCGATGTACTAAATGGTTGATATAATCACTTACAAGAGTACTGGAACTTTTTGGGGCTTATGATGAGAAATAAAGTTCATATTTTTAATTTTTATCTTTTAATTCAGTTTTCCATGAAAGTTTTGACATCCCCCTCATCTATACAAAGTGCTGAAGAACAAAATAAAAAGTGACAACCAAGAATAGTATATATGGCAAGACTTTTAAAAGTGAAGAATAAATAAAGACCTTTCTGGATAAACAAAGGGTGAGGAATTAATTACCATTATGCCTGCCTTTTAAGAATGATTGAAGGGAGTTTTTCAGGTTGAAACAAAGGGATACTCGACAGTAACATGAAAAGATATGGAAATATAAAGCTCTCTGGTGAAATACTCATGGAAGATGCACCAGAAAAAATGAGAAAGAAAGAAAAACATGTCACTACAGAAGAATCAATGAAATAGAAAGGAAAGCAGAAAGAGATGCAAAGGTGGACAAAACCACTACTAGCCATACAGAACACAATTAAATGATAATAGTAAGTTCTTACCTATCAGTAATTACTTTAAATGTAAATTGATTAAATTCCCCAGTCTAAAGACATAGAGTGGCTGAATGGATTAAAAAAGAACAAGATCCAACTATATTCTGTCTACAAGACACTTTAGATATAAGGACATACACAGACAGAAAGTAAAAGGATGGAAAAAAGATATTCTGTGCAAATGGTAACCCAAAGAGATCAGAGGTGTTCTAGTTTATATCAGACAAAAATAGACTTTATAGAAAAATGTCACTAGGTAAAGGAGGACATTAAGTCTCCCCTTACCCAAGATAGCAGATTGGAGGTATTGCCAGCATGCCTCTCCCACTCAGACAAAGTAGTGTGTAGAAATTAATGCTCTGAACTTTTTTTTTTCAAGAAGCAACATAGGAACTTAACAGAAAAACAAAGGAACTACAGACTGTTTGAAAGAAACAGTGGGCAGCAGCCTATAACTGTGAACCAGACTGAAAATTTCCACAGGAAACACTGAACCTGCTCACACAGCAAGCATATCACTACTACAACAAGCATCTGAGAAAAGCATCACGCAAAGATTCTCTGTAAACCAAGAAACTCATACAGAGTCTTCACCACTGAAAGCACCTGGAGCCAAAGCTGGGTGACAATAAATTATAAACATTAATGTCACACCCACAAGGGGAATAAAATAAATAAAAACCTCAGTTAAATGAAAAATAAATTCAAAAATAATGAGAAGAAATAGTCTACCCAAATTAGAAGGAACCAGAAAAATAATTCTGGCAATATGAAAAAACAGGGTTCTGTAACACCCCCCAAAAACCACACTAACTCTGTAGCAGTGGATTCAAACCAAGATTAATTCTTTGAAATACCAGTTAAAAATTCAAAAGGTTGATTATTAATTTACTCAAGGAGATACAAGATAAAGGTAAAAACCAACACAAATTTAAAAAAACGAGGATATCAATGAAATTTTTTTTAAAGAGATAGATATTTTAAAAGAAAAGCAGTCAGAACTTCCAGAAATGAAAGACACACTTAGGGTAGTACAAAATGCAGTGGAAAGTGTTAATAATACACTAGATTAAGTAGAAGAAACATTTTCAGAGCTTGAAGACAAGGCTTTTGAATTAACCCAATCAGACAAAAATAGAGAAAAAAGATTTAAAAGAAACAAAGTCTCCAAGAAATATGGGATTATGCAAACCAGCCAAACAAAGAATTACAGGTTTTCCTGAGGGAGAGGAAAAAACAAAAAGTTTGGAAAACCTATTTAAGGGAATAATTAAGGAAAACTTCCCTGGCCTTGCGAAAAATTTAGACATCCAAGTAAAAGAAGCTCAAAGAAGTCCTGGAAGACTCATTACAAAAAGGACGTCACCAAAGAACATAGTCATCAGTTTATCTAAAGTCAATGTGAAGGAAATAATTCTAAGAACAGCGAGACAAAGTGTCAGGTAACCTATTAAGGAAAACCTATCAGGCCAACAGCAGACTTCTCAGCAGAAACCTTACAAACCAGAAGAGATTGGGGTCATGTTTTAGTCTCCTTAAACAGAATAACTGTCAGTCAAGAATTTTGTATCCAGCAAAACTAAGTTTCATAAATGAAGGAGAAATAAAATCTTTCTCAGACAAGCAAATGCTGAGGGAATTTGTCAATACTAGACCAATGCTACAAGACATGCTAAAAGGTGTTCTAAATCTTGAAAGAAAAGATTGATACAAACCAGGATAGAAACTTTTGAAACATAAAATTCACAAGGCTTATAAAACAATAACACAATGAAGAAAAGAAAGTATCTCGGTAACAATCAACATTATGGCTGGAATAGTACCTCACATCTCAATACTAACATTGAATGGAGATGGTCTAAGTGCTCCATTTAAAGATACAGATTGGCAAAATGAATAAAATTGTCACAAACCAAATATCTGGTGTCTTCAGGAGACACACCTAACACATAAAGATTCTTATAGACTCAAGGGAAAGGGGTAGAAAAAGATATTTCATGCAAACGGAAACCAAAAGCAAGCAGGAGTAACTATTCTTATATCAGATAAAACAGACATTAAAGCAACAATAGTTAAAAAAAAAAGGCAAGGTCATTATACAATGATAAAAGGATCCATTCATGAAGGAGATAAAATAATTCTAAATATATATGCACCTAACTCCAGAGCTCCCAGATTCATAAAGCAACTACTACTAGACCTAAGAACAGAGATAGACAGAAACACAATAATAGTAGGGGGCTTTCACTCCACTGGCAGCACTAGACAGAGCATTGAGGCAGAAAGTCAACAGAGAAATACTGGACTCTAGAACAAACTGACCTAAGAGATATTTACAGAACATTCTACTCAAGAACTACCCAAGAACTGCAGAATATACATTCTTCTCATCAGCACATGGAACATTCTCCAAAATAGATCATATGTAAGCCACAAAACAAGTCTCAACAAATTTTTTTTTAAAATTGAAATCACATCAACCATATTCTTAGACCATAGCAGAATAAAATCAGTTCCAAGAATAATCCTCAAAACTGTACAAATACATGGAAATTAATCTGTTCCTGAATGATTTTTGGGTTAACAATGAAATCAAGATGAAAATTGAAAATTTTCTGAAATGAATGATAACAATGACACAAGTTATCAGAACCTCTAGGATACAGCAAAAACAGTGCTAAGAGGTGTTTATAGCACGAAATACCTACATCAAAAAGTCTGAAAGGTTACAAATTGACAAGCTAATGTCATGCCTCAGGGAACTAGAAGAAGAACAAACCAAACCCAAAGCTAGCAGAAGAAAAATAACAAAGATCAGGGCAGAATGAAATGAAATTGAAAAGACAATACAAAAATCCGTGAAAGAAAAAGCTGGTTATTTGGAAAGATAAACAAAACTGATAGACCACTAGCTAGATTAACCAAGAAAAGAAGAGAAAAGATTCAAATAAGCTCAATTAGAAGTGAAAATGGAGACATTACAACTGACGCCTCAGAAATATAAAAGACTTTGAGATTCCTATGAGCACCTCTATGCAGACAAGCTAGAAAATCTAGTGGAAATGGGTAAATTCCTGGAAACAGAAAACATCCTAGATTGAGTCAGGAAAAAATAGAAATCCTGAACAGACCAGTAACAAGCAGTGAGATTGAATCAGGAAAACAAACAAACAAACAACAAAAACAAAAACAAAACAAAACAAACACCTGCCAACAAAAAAAGCCCAGGGCCAGATAGATTCAAACCAAATTCTACTAGACGTTCAAAGAAGAACTGAAATCAATTCTACTGAACTATTCCACAAGATGGTGAAGGAGGGAGACCTCCCTACCTCATTCTACCCAGTCAGTATCATACTGATATCAAAGGCAAGAAAGAACCTAGCAAAAGAAGAAAACTACAGACCAATATTCCTGTTGAATATAGATGCAAAAATCCTCAACAAAATACTAGAAACAGAAAGAAATAGAGCGCCAAAAAAAAAAAAAAAATCATCATCATCATGATGAAGTGGGTTTTATTCCCACTTTTCCTTTCTCAATAGGTGCAGAAAAAGCATTTGATTCAATCTAGTATCCCTTTATGATAAAAATTCTCAACAAACTAGGTGTAGATGAAACATACCTCAAAATAATGAAAACCATCTATGACAGATTCACAGCTAACATAATACTGAAAGGGGAAAACTTGAAAGAATTCCCCCTAAGAATGGGAACAAGACAAGGATGCCCACTTTCACCACTTATATTCAATATAATACCGGAAGTCCTAGCCAGAGCAATCAGGCAAGAGAAATAAAGGGCATCCAAACTAGAAAAGAGGAAGTTAAACTTATCTCTATTTGCTGATGATGTGATCATATACCTAGAAAACTCTGACTCCTGCAAAGATTCCTAGATCTGATAAATGAATCCAGTAAAGTCTCAGTTTACAAAATTAATATACACAAATCAGTAGCAGTGCTATATGTACCAACAAGAACCAAGCTGACTATCAAATTGAGAACTCAATTCCTTTTACAATAGTTATACAAAAATACCTAGAAATGTACATAACCAAAGAAGTGAGACATCTGTACAAGGAGAACTACAAAATACTGCTAAATAAATCATAGATGACACAAACAAATGGAAATACACCCTATGCTCATGGATTGGAAGAATCAATATCGTGAAAATGACCATACTGCTCAAAGCAATCTACAGATTCAATGTAATTCCTATCAAAATGCCAACATCGTTTTTTTTCAGATAATTAGAGAAAACAGTCATTCACATGGAACCAAAATAGACCCCAAATAGCCAAAGCAATCGTAAGCAAAAAGAACAAATCTGAAGGCGACATCACATCACCTGACTTCAAAATATACTACAGGGCTATAGTTACCAAAACCGTATAGTACTGGTAAAAAAGTAGGTACAAAGACCATGGAACAAAATAGAGACCCAGAAATAAAGTCAAATACTTACAACCAGCTGATCTTTGGCAAAGCATGCAAAAACATAAACTGGGGAAAGGACATCCCATTAAATAAATGGTGATGGGAAAATTGAAGAGCCACATGTGGAAGAATGAAACTGGATTTCTATCTCTCACCATATAAAAAAATTAAGACAGATTAAAGACTTAAATCTAAGACCTGAAACCATGAAAATTCTAGAAGAAAACCTGGAAAAAACTTTTCTGGACATTGGCCTAAGCAAATAATTTATGACTAAGGCATCAAAAGTAAATGCAGCAAAAGCAAAAATAAATAAATGGGACTTAAAGCTTCTGCACAGAAAAGGAAATAATCATTAAATAGATAACCTATAGAATGGAAGAAAAAATTTGCAAATTTTGCATCTGACAACGTATGAGGAACTCAAAGCACTAAGAAAGAACAAATAATGGTGTTAAAGAGTGGACAAAGGACATGAATAGACATTTCTCAAAGGATGATATACAAATGGGCAACAAACATGCAAAAATGCTCAACATCACTAATCATCAGGGAAATGCAAGTTAAAACACAACAAGATACCACCGTACCCCAGCCAGAATGACCATTATTAAAAATTCAAAAAACAATAGATGTTGGCATGGATAGGGTGAAAAAGGAACACTTATGTACTGCTGGTTGGAATGTAAATTAGTATAACTTCTGTAGAATACAGTATGGATATTTGATCCATGAATTCCACTACTGAGTATCCACCCAATGGAAAGGAAATCAATATATAAAAAAGACATGTATTTATCACAGCTACAGTTCAAAATTGTCATGATATAGAGTCAACCTAAATACCCATCAACCAAAGAGTAGATAAAGAAAATGTGGCATATACATAGCGTGGAATACTACTCAGCCATAAAAAGGATGAAATAATGTCTTTTGCAGCAACTGGGATGGAACTGGGGGCTGCACTGGAGGCTATTATTCTAAGTGAAGTAATACTGAAATCAAAATCTAAATCCAGCATGTTCTCATTTACAGGTAGTTGCTAAGCTTATGGATATGCAGGGGCATACAGAGTGGTATAATGTACTTTGAAGACTCAGAAGGAGGGCAAGCGGGAGAGAGGTGAGAGATGAAAAAGTACCTATTGGATATAGTACCCGGGTAGTGGGTGCACTAAAATTCTAGACTTCACCATGGTACAGTTCATCCATGTAACCAAAAAAATCACTCATACCCCTAAAGCTATTGAAATAAAAAAATTTTAAAGTACATTATGTAATGATAAAAGGGCCAATTCACCAGGAAGATATAACAATTATAAATATACATGTACCTTGCAGCGGAACACAAAAATGTATAAGGAAAACATGGACAAAATTGAAGGGAGAAATAGTAACATAATAATAGAATATTTCAGTGTCCCACTTTTAATAACCAGACAGAATATTAGTAGAGAAACAGAGCGCTTGAATAATGCTATAGACCAATTGGACCTAACAGATACATACAGATTACTGCACACCAAAACAACAGAATAGACAGTCTTTTCAAGTGCACTAGGAGTATTGTCCACAAAACTAGTCTTAAGAGAAGATTGAAGTCATATCAAGTATCTTTTTGGACTATATTGTAATAAAACTAGAAATCAGTAGCACAAGAAAAACCAGAAAATTCACAAATATGTGGAAATTAAACAATACCCTCTTGAATAATCAGTGGATCAAAGATGAAATCACAAGGGAAATTAGAAAATACATTGAAAAATGAATATAAAAACACAACATAGCACAACACATAGGATGCAGCAAAAGCAGTAATAAGAGGGAAGTTTATAGCAGTAAACATCCATATTAAGAAAATCTCCAATAAACAACCTAACTTTATACTTAAAGGGACTAGAAAAGGAAGAACAAGCTAAACCCAAGGTTAGCAGAGGGAAGGGAGGAATAAAAATTAGAGCCCAAATAAATGAAATTGATAATAGAAAAATAAAAAAAAAAGGCAATGAAACTAAGAGTTGGTTTCTTAATAAGATCAACAAAATCAACAGTTCCGTACTTAGCTAGACTAAGAAGAAAATAAAGACTCAAGTAGCAAAAATCAGAAATGAAAGAGGAAGCATTACAACTGATGCCACAGAAATGTAAAGTATCATAATAGAGTACTATGAACAATTATGCACCAACAAATGATATAATCTTGAAGAAATGCATACATTTCTAGAAACGTACAATCTATCAAGACCAGATTATGAAGAAATAAAATATCTGAGTGGACATATACTGGTAAGGAGATTGAATCAGCAAAGAAAAGCCTCCTGACAAAGAAAAGCCCAGGACCAGATGGCTTCACTGGAGAATGCTTCTAAACAATTGAATAAGAATTAACACCAGTCCTTCTCAAACTCTTCCAGAAAACTGTAGAGGAGGAAATGCTTGCAAACTCATCCTATGAGGTCAACATTACTCTAATACCAAAACTAGGATATGCAAAAATTCTCAACAAAATTTTAGCAAACTGAATTCAACACCACATTAAAAGAGTTGTGCATTATGACCAAGTGGAATTTATTCCTAAAATGCAAGTATCATCCAACATACAAAAATCAAGGTAATACTGATATGTTAACAGAATGAAGGAAAAGTAACACATGATCATCTCAATTGATGCAGAAAAAGCATTTGAGAAAGTCATACACCCATTCATGACAAAAACACTAACCAAACAAGGAATAGAAGGAAATTACCTCAATGAAATAAAGGGCCATATGTGAAAAGCCCACAACTGATGTCATACTCAGTGGTGAAAACTGAATTCTTTCCCTTTAAGATGATGCACAAGGCAAGGATTCCTTTTCTCACCACTTCAATTCAACAACGTACTAAAAATTTTACCCGGAGCAAGTAGGCAAGAAAAATGAAAAGCATCCAAATAGGAAAGGAATAAATATAACGATCTTTTCACAGGTGACATGATCTTGTACATAGAAAACCCTAATGGTTACACACACACACACACACACACACACACACAAAAACAAACTGCTAGAACTAATAAATTTAGCAAAGTTGCAATACACAAAATCAGCACACAAAAGTCAGTTACATTTCTATACTCAACAGTGACCAATCTGAAAAAGCAATTGAAGAAACTATCACATTTACAGTAGCATCAAAAAGAATAAAATACTTAGGAATAAACTTTGCCAATGAGGTGAAACACTTCTACACTGAAAACTACACAACATTGCAGAAAAAATTGCAGAAAACACAACTAAATGGAAAGACCTTCTCTGTTCATAGTTTGGAATATTTAATATTTTGTTAAAGTATCTGTTACCCAAAGCAATCTACAGATTCAGTATAAGCCCTATTGATATAGCAATGTTATTTTTTGCAGAAATAGGAAAAAAACCATTCTAAAATTCATATGGAATCTCTGAGGACCCAGAATAGCCAAAAAATCTTGAGAAAAGAAAAACAAAGCTTGAAACCTCATATGTCCTGACTTAAAAGCATACTACAAATCCATAGCAATCAAAATAGTATGGTAGTGGAATAAAGACAGACATATAAGCCCAGTGTGGTGGCTCACACCCGTAATCCCAGCACTTTCGAAGGCAGAGGTGGGCAGATCGCTTGAGATCAGGAGTTTGAGATCACCCTGGGCAACATGACAAAACCCTGTCTCTACAAAAAAATAGCAAAAGTTATCCAGGTGTGGTAACATGTGTCTGTGGTCCTAGCTAATCCTAATCTGGAGGCTAAGGTGGGAGAATTGCTTGAGTCCGGGAAGTTGAGGCAGCAGAGAGCTGTGATCATGCCAGTGCACTGCAGCCTAGGTGACAGAACAAGACCTGTCTCAGAAAAAAAAAAAAAAAAAAAAGCCAGACATATAGACTAGTGGAACAAAATAGAGATTTGAGAAGTAAATCCTCACCTATATAGTCAAATGTTTTTCGACAAAGATGCCAAGGCTACTGGTTGGGAAAGGACAGTCTCTTCAACAAATGATGTTGGGAAAACTGGATATTGGCTATGCAGAAGAATGCAGTTAGACCTTGACTTTATACCAGATTAAAAGAAATTAACTCAAATGGATTAAGACCTAAATGTAATACCTGAAATTATTAAGCTCCTAGAAGAAAACAGGGGAAAAGCTTCATGACATTGGGTTTGGCAATGATTTTGTGGGTTTAACACAAAAAGCACAGGCACCAGAAGCAAAAATAGACAAATAGGACATCAGACCTAAAAACTTTTGTGCAGCAAAGGAAAATCAACAGAGTGAAAAGATAGTCTATGTAATGGAGGAAAATAATTGCAAACCATATATCTCATAACGGGTACATATCCAAAATATGTAAAGAACTTCTGTAACTCAATAACATCAAAATTTAAAAATGGGCAAAGGACTTGAGTATATATTTTTCCAAAGAAGATATACAATTAGCCAACAAACATGAAAAGATAAACATCGGCATGAAAAGATCAATATCAAGTAATTGTTAAGGAAATGTAACTCAGAACCACAAGCGGTATCACCTTGCACCTATTAGGATGACCATTGTTTAAAAAACAAACCTTTTGCACTGTAACCCTTTTGCGCTGTCGCAACCCTTTTGCACTGTTGGTGGGAATGTAAAGTGATGCCACTAGGGAAAATGATATAGAGGCTCCTCAAAAAATTAAAACCAAAATTACCATATAATTCAGCAATCTCACTTCTGGGTATATATACAAAGGAATTGAAAACAGGATCCCATGGAGATATTTGCACACCCATTTGCATTGCAGCATTATTTCCAGTAGCTAAGAGGTGGAAACAACCTAAATGTTTATCAGCAGAGATAGGGATAAAGAAAATGTGATATATACATGCAATGGAATATTGCTCAGGATTAAAAAAAGAAGGAAATCCTGTCATATGCTACAACATAGATAAACCTGGAGATCATCATGCTAACTGAAATAAACCAGTCACAGACACATACCACATGATTCCACTTACATGAGGTGTCTAAAATAGCCATACTCTTAGAAAGTAGAATGGTAGTTACCAAGGGATAGGGATGAAGAAAGGGAGAGTTGTTCATTGGTTATGGAGTTTTGGTTTTGCCAGATAAGGGAGTCCTAGATTTCTTTTGTACAACAATGTGCATGTAGTCAACACCATTGTACTGTACACTTAAAAATGGTTAAAATAGTAAATTTTGTTACTCTTCCCATCCCCCTTTTTTAGATAGGGTCTCTCTCTCTCTCACCTAGGCTATAGTGCAGTGGTGTGATCATAGCTACACTGCAACCTCGAACTCCTGGGCTCAAGCAGTAGTCTTGCCTAAGCCTCCCGAATAGCTAGTACTATGGTTATGTGCCACTAGGCTCAGCTAATTTTTTTAGGTTTTGTAGAGACAGAGTCTCACCATGTTGCCCAGGCTAGTGTTGAACTTCTGGCCTCAAACGATCCTCCTGTCTTGGCCTCTCAAAGCACTGGGATTACAGGGTGTGAACCACTATGCCTGGCCTATGTTTTTTTTTTTTTTTTAAACCATAATTAAAAAAAAAAACAACCTGTCTGCATTCTGATATTTTACGTGATAGGACAAATTTGCCTTAGGTAAACCTTTATAAACAGGCATGATCTTTTGAAAACTGCTCGAACGTTTTAAAAGGAAGAGCAAGAGCAAAGACACTTGAAGAGTCATAACTGGTTATCTTTTGTTAACAGTTTAAAAAAGGTAGCACTTTCTGTGTCTCATAGGGTGAATGCCTTCATCCATTGGAACCTGAACCATGAGTATTCCTTCTGAGACTTTCATCAAACTAAGTCTGCATGAAGGCAGAGTTCTCTGGTAACTGATGCTGTGGTAACTGATTCTGTGGTAACTATGATGCTGGAACCTCATAACAGCATTTACATTTTGTGTTAAAATGCACCCAACAGGAAAAAGGATTCAGTTATTTTCAAGCTTACAAATCCCAAATGTGCTGAATAGACATTTCCTTTAAAAAATAAATATACAAAATGGATTTGTGTGACTTGAAGTTTAAAAGAAATGTTCTTGCATGCTATAGTTAAGAATTGTAACAATATCACATTCTCAAGTTTCCATATTTTTAAAGTAGACTGTCATAGTTTGGCTCAGCTACTAAATTAAATTATTGCTGGCTTGAACATTCCTGCTGGTTACACTATAATCTTTACCTCCCTTGGAAAATATGTCCTATTATGAGTGTTTATTTCAGACTACTTGGCTTGAAACACCTCTGTTTAGCAGTGAAGTATGGATAAATATGTGTGATCTGTGTTATGTATGTAGAAAGGAAAGAAATAGAAAAAAGTTTTGCATTGTGTGTTACAAATGCACACTAACAGGAATACACATATACATACATATATGCAACTAGAACCATCTTTATCAATGATCAAGAGAATATAACTATACTGAATTAATAGACATACATACATACATACATACATGTTTATCCATCAATATGTTATTGCGGGTTGAATTGTGTCTCTCTTTCCCCCAACATCAGATGTTGACATTTTTACCCCTGGGAGATCAGAATGTGACCTCATTTGGAGATAGGGTTTTTGCAGAGGTAATCAAGTTAAAGCGAGATCATTAGGTTGGGTCCTAATCTAATATGACTGGTATTCTTATTAAAAAGGGAAACTTTGGATACAGAGATATGCATAGAGGGAAGACAGTGTGAAGAGACACAGAGAAAAGACAACTGTCTACAAGCCAATGAGAGAGACACGAATCTGATCTTTCTCTCATACCCCTCAAAAGGAACCAACCCTGTCAACACCTTGCTTTTGTATTTACTAATTCCAGAATTGTGAGACAATAAATTTCTATTGTTTAAGCCATCGAGTTGGTGGTACTTCATTACAGCAGCACTAGCAAACTACTACAAGGTATTTCTCTGTTATGCTAGAAATCAGGATATACTCATTTATATAGGATACATGATTAGTTTTTACGTGCTTTAACTTTTCATAGTATCTCCTAAGCACTCTTAAGAAACTAGTTTCCCTAAAAATAAAAATAAAAAAAAAAGAAATTAGTTTCTCAGTTTTGCAAATTGAGAAATTAAGGTTGACCATGATCATGAAGCAGTTAGATTTGGAAAGTGGATTCTACTTTGCATAAATAATAATCAGACTTTTTCTTTTATTCAGGAGTCTGTGAGTTCGTGCAATTTGTATTGGTAGTACCAGAGTTTACCAGAGGCCTAGTAGATTGGAAAGTCAGAATCAGAAACAAGCAAATCTACCCTCATCCAGCACCAGAATAAAAAGTTCTCAAAATTGCGCACATGGGAATGAAAATTTCACATTAGAAACAGATGCCTTCAAATAACTGATTTTTCCATTGCCCCAACGTGTAAGTGCCCTTTTATTGTGCTCATTTTGTCATCAGTAGAAGGCACGCTTGAGTTCAGTACTTGGAAGAGTGGGAGGCTGCAGTATTCCTTGGGCCCTATCCCTCTACGTTTCATGGTATGCCAGGGATGTCTCTGTTTACTACCTCCAACCAATGCAAGAATATACCTGAACAACCCAAACTCCTGACTGGGGCTAATTGGAGTTTGTGATAGAGAAGAACACTATTTTACAATGTTGGATATTTTTGTTGCTGCTCTGGAGGTTGGGAGAGATTAATCTTTGTCTGGAGATAGGATTTAGCAAAATATATGTTTTTATATCTTGTTTTATCTTTTACGTCTCTATCCTATTCTTTCCTGAACCCGAATTTAGCAATGAATGCTGTTTTGGCATTTTTAGTGTGGCTGTTCATTATTACCTGGATAATTCAGAGTACTTCTAGGTCATGACATAAAAATCCTATTATTTGTATTAGCTTACAGATATTGTTGGTCTGTCTCCAATGTTACTGGTTTTCAAATTCCAGAAGTAACAGGATGGAAGGTTGCAGAGCTCTAAGTAATAAGTGAAGTGTCCTGGGATACTGAACACAGGGAGTGGTGAGGATTGAGGCAAACTAGACAGATAACTATTCCTGGTTTAAAGGTGCCGCCTCTGTTCTATTACATCTTGTTGTTGTCCTGTGAAAATGCAGGCCTGATGTGGCCAAATCTTCTTGTTTTTCAAACCAAGAGGTAGAAATTTGAATTTTTACAAGCAGTCTCCCAATTTTTATTGTGACAAGTTCAGATTATGAAAAATCTTTATGGGCCCAATAAAATACCACCTGTTTTCAGCCTCTGGTGTAGAATATATGAAGCCAGCTTGTTCTTCCAGGTAACAGGTTGTGCTTACAGGTCACCTCTACTGAGGCATCGTTGGTGAAGTCCTGTAAGACTCAGCTCTGGGACCCTCTGTACTGAATGGCTCTCATAGTTGCAGGAAAAACTCAGGGCCAAATGACATCCACAGCTGACCACAGTTTTACCTAATTAAGTAAAAAACCTTTTTTTTTTAAAAAAAGTAATTTACTTTGTTATCCTGTTACCAGTACTTTCAAATACTTAAGAAAAAAATCAATATTAAAGTATCAGTTTCGCAATCCAGAGGTTACTTGTACTTTTTCAAAAAAATTTAAAAATTAGAAAAAGATAACATACTGGCCTCTGGCCTTTTAAATATTTAAGGAATGAATCAGGCTTTCAGATGTGCTTAAATTGGTACCTAGAGACCTAATGGAGGTTTCTTATTTTCTTCACTGGTAAGAATTTGTCATTCCTTCCAGTAGATATTTTTAAGTAACCTTTTTTATTTTAGAGCAGTTTTAGAGATAAAGTTACGAATATAGTATAGAGAGTTCCCCTATACCCCAACCCAGTTTCCCCTTATTGTTAACATTTTATGTTAATTAGTGAGCCAGTAATGATGCATTGTTATGATCTAAAGTCCATACTTTATTCAGATTTCCTTAGTGTTTATCTGCTGTTCTTTTTCTATTCCAGGACTCTATCTAGAATATCACATTGCATTAGTTGTCTTGTCTCCCTTGGCTTCTCTTGGCTGTGACAGTTTCTCAGACTTCTCTTGTTTTTGACGATTTTGACTGTTTTGAAGAGTGTTCCATAAAACATCCCTTAGTTGGGATCTGTCTGATGTTTTTTCTCATGATTGTATATTTTCGTGGAGGGAGTCTAAAGAGGTAAAGTACCATTCTCCTCATATTAAGGGTGCACACTGTTGTGTCAGTATCATGTTTTACTGTTGATGTGAATCTTGATCACCTGGCTGAGGTGGTGTTCATCAGGTTTCTCCATTGTAATGGTACTGAAGGCACTGTGTGCAGCCCATGTGTGAGTAGGAGTCATGCTGTACCTCTGTGAGAGGAGAGTGTCTACATCAGCTATTCAGAATTCTTCTGCATGAGAGATTGGTCTCTTTTCTGTGTATGCATGCATGCATGTGTATACGTATGTCAGTATGGATGTTTATTTTATTCTTTGGATTATAATCTAATACTTACTTATTTCATTGCTCAGACTGTTCCAGCTTTGGCCATGGAAGCTCTTTCAGTTGGCTACTGTGTCCCTTTCATATACCCCCACTGTTGCATTGTTGTTGTTTTTGAGTACTTTCTTAATTTCTGGCACTACAAAATGCTCATGCACATTTTGTATATTCCCTGCTCCAGTCCTAGAATCCATGATTTTTCCAAGGAGCCCTGGTTGCTTTTATTGGAGGCTATTACTAGGAACCAAGATCTGCTATGCTCATTGCTACTGGGATGTGTTGCTTCTAGGCTCTTTCAGCGGACAGAGCAAGAAAATATGTCGTGTATAGTAACCATGTGTGTTCACATATTTATAAATATTTGTATTTGTATCTGTATTAAGCCAAATATGTGTTCATGCTGATGACTCAGCTCTTAATCTGTTACCACATGGCTCTTTGGAGTTTTCTCTCATTGCTTCTCTGTAAACTCTCACTCTAACATGAGAGATCTGGCTCCCAAGAGCCATGATCCATTGGCGTTGTTCAACCCCAGTATACAGGATAATAGTGATTTTAGAAATAGGGAGGTTCTAAGATGGCCGAATAGGAACAGCCCCAGTCTATAGCTCCCAGTGTGAGCGACACAGAAGATGGGTGATTTCTGCATTTCCAACTGAGGTACAGGGTTCATCTCACTGGGGCTTGTCAGACAGTGGGTGCAGCCCACTGGAGCATGAGCCAAAGCAGGGCAGGGCATCACTTCACGTGGGAAGTGCAAGGGGTCGTGGAATTCCCTTTCCTAGCCAAGGGGCGCTGTGACAGACGGTACCTGGAAAATCAGGACACTCCCACTCTAATACTGCGCTTTTCCAATGGTCTTAGAAAATGGAACACCAGGAGGTTATATCCCACGCCTGGCTTGGAGGGGCCCATGCCTACAGAGCCTGGCTCACTGATAGTACAGCAGTCTGAGATCAAACTGCGAGGCGGCAGCAAGGCTGGGGGAGGGGCATCTGCCACTGCTGAGGCTTGAGTAGGTAAAACAAAGTGGCCAGGAAGCTCGAACTGGGTGGAGCCCACTGTAGCTCAAGGAGGCCTGCCTGCCTCTGTAGACTCCACCTCTGGGGGCAGGGAATATCTGAACAAAAGGCAGCAGAAACTTCTGCAGACTTAAACGTCCCTGTCTGACAGCTTTCAAGAGAGTAGTGGTTCTCCCAGCATAGAGTTTGAGATCTGAGAATGGACACACTGCCTCCTCAAGTGGGTCCTTACCCCCGAGTACCTAACTGGGAGGCACTTCCCAGTAGGGGCTGACTGACACCTCATATAGCCAGGTGCCCCTCTGAGACTAAGCTTCCAGAGGAAAGATCAGGAAGCAACATCTGCTGTTCTGCAATATTTGCTGTTCTGCAGCCTCTGCTGGTGGTACCCAGGCAAACAGGGTCTGGAGTGGACCTCCAGCAAACTCCAACAGGCCTGCAGCTGAGGGTCCTGACTGTTAGAAGGAAAACTACCAGAAAGGACATCCACATGAAAACCCCTTCTGTACGTCACCATCATCAAAGACCAAAGGTAGATAAAACCACAAAGATGGGGAGAGACCAGAGCAAAAAGCTGAAAATTCTAAAAATCAGAGCACCTCCTCTTCTTCAAAGGAATGCAGCTCCTCGCCAGCAACGGAACAAAGCTGGACGGAGAATGACTTTGATGAGTTGAGAGAAGAAGGCTTCAGACGATTGGTAATAACAAGCTTTTCCGAGCTAAAAGAGGACACTGGAACACATCGCAGAGAAGCTAAAAACCTTGGAAAAAGATTAGACGAATGGCTAACTAGAATTAACAGTGTAGAGAAGACCTTAAATGACCTGATGGAGCTGAAAACCATGACACGAGAACTATGTGACACATGCCCAAACTTCAGTAGCTGATTCGATCAACTGGAAAAAGGATATCAGTGATTGAAAATCAAATGAATGAAATGAAGCAAGAAGAGAAGTTTAGAGAAAAAAGAATAAAAAGTTTAGAGAAAAAAGAGTAAAAAGAAACAACACTGCCAAGAAATACGGGAGTATGTGAAAAGACCCAATCTATGTCTGATTGGTGTACCTGAAAGTGACGGGGAGAATGGAACCAAGTTGGAAAACACTCTGCAGGATATTATCCAGGAGAACTTCCCCAATCTAGCAAGGCAGGCCAACATTCAAATTCAGGAAATACAGAGAATGCCACAAAGATGCTCTTCTCGAGGAGTAACTCCAAGACGCATAATTGTCAGATTCACCAAAGTTGAAATGAAGGAAAAAATATTAAGGGCAGCCAGAAAGAAAGATCGGGTTACTCACAAAGGGAATCCCATTAGACTAACAGTGGCTCTTTCAGCAGAAACTCTACAAGTCAGAAGAGAGTGGGGGCCAGTATTCAACATTCTTAAAGAAAAGAATTTTCAACCCAGAATTTTATATCCAGCCAAACTAAGCTTCATAAGTGAAGGAGAAATAAAATCCTTTACAGACAAACAAATGCTGAGAGATTTTGTCACCACCAGGCCTACCTTACAAGAGTTCCTGAAGGAAGCACTAAACATGGAAAGGAACAACCGGTACCAGCCACTGCAAAAACATGCCAAATTGTAGACCATTGATGCTAAGAAACTGCATCAACTAATGGGCAGAATAACCAGCTAACATAATGACAGGGTCAGGTTCACACATAAAAATATTAACCTTAAATGTAAATGGGCTAAATGCCCCAATTAAAAGACACAGAATAGTAAACTGGATAAAGAGTCAAGACTCATCAGTGTGCTATATTCATGAGACCCATCTCATGTTCAGAGACACACATAGGCTCAAAATAAAGGGATGGAGGAAGATCTACCAAGCAAATGGAAAACAAAAAAAAAGCAGGGGTTGCAATCCTAGTCTCTGATAAAACAGACTTTAAACCAACAAGATCAAAAGAGACGAAGAAGGGCATTACGTAATGGTAAAGGGATCAATTCAACAAGAAGAGCTAACTATCCTAAATATATATGCACCCAATACAGGAGCACCCAGATTCATAAAGCAAGTCCTTAGAGACCTACAAAGAGACTTAGACTTCCACACAATAATAATGGGAGACTTTAACATCCCACTGTCAACATTAGACAGATCAACGAGACAGAAAGTTAACAAGGATATCCAGGAATTGAACTCAGTTCTGCATCAAGCGGACCTAACAGACATCTACAGAACTCTCCACCCCAAATCAACAGAATATACATTGTTCTCAGCACCACATTGCACTTATTCCAAAATTGACCACATAGTTGGAAGTAAAGCACTCCTCAGAAAATGTAAAAGAACAGAAATTATAACAAACTGTCTCTCAGACCACAGTGCAATCAAACTAGAACTCAGGATTAAGAAACTCAATCAAAACCTCTCAACTACATGGAAACTGAACATCCTGCTCCTGAATGACTACTGGGTTTGTAACGAAATGAAGGCAGAAATAAAGATGTTCTTTGAAACCAATGAGAACAAAGACACACATACCAGAATCTCTGGGACACATTTAAATCAGTGTGTAGGGGAAACTTATAGCCCTAAATGCCCACAAGAGAAAGCAGGAAAAATCTAAAATTGACACCCTAACATCACAATTAAAAGAACTAGAGAAGCAAGAGCAAACACATTCAAAAGCTAGCAGAAGGCAAGAAATAACTAAGATCAGAGCAGAACTGAAGGAGATAGAAACACAAAAAACCGTTCAAAAAATCAGTGAATCCAGGAGGTGTTTTCTTTGAAAAGATCAACAAAATTGATAGAGTTCTGGCAAGACTAATAAAGAAGAAAAGAGAGAAGAATCAAATAGATGCAAATAAAAATGATAAAGGGGATATCACCACCCATCCCACAGAAATACAAACTACCATCAGAGAATACTATAAATACCTCTATGCAAATAACCTAGAAAATCTAGAAGAAATGGATAAATTCTTGGACACTTACACTCTTCCAAGACTAAACCAGGAAGAAGTTGAATCCCTGAGTAGACCAATAATAGGCTCTGAAATTGAGGCAATAATTAATAGCCTACCAACCAAAAAAAGTCCAGAACCAGATGGATTCACAGCCGAATTCTACCAGAGGTACGAGGAGCTGGTACCATTCCTTCTGAAACTATTCCAATCAACAGAAAAAGAGGATATCTTCCCTAACTCATTTTATGAGGCCAGTATCATCCTGATACCAAAGGCTGGCAGAGACACAACAAAAAAAGAGAATTTTAGACCAATATTCCTGATGAACATCCACGCAAAAATCCTCAATAGAATATTGGCAAACCGAATCCGGCAGCACATCAAAAAGCTTATCCACCACAATCAAGTTGGCTTCATCCCTGGGATGCAAGGCTGGTTCAACATACACAAATTAATAAATGTAATCCAGCATGTAAACAGAACCGAAGACAAAAACCACATGATTATCTCAATAGATGCAGAAAAGGCCTTCAACAAAATCCAACAGCCCTTCATGCTAAAAACTCTCAATAAACTTGGTATTGATGGGATGTATCTCAGAATAATAAGAGCTATTTATGAGAAACCCACAGCCAGTATCATACTGAATGGACAAAAAGTGGAAGCATTCCCTTTGAAAACTGGCACAAGACAGGGATGTGCTCTCTCACCACTCTTACGCAACATAATGTTGGAAGTTCTGGCCAGGGTAATCAGGCAGGAGAAAGAAATAAAGGGTATTCAATTAGGAAAAGAGGAAATCAGATTGTCCCTGTTTGCAGATGATATGATTGTATATTAAAAAAAAACCCCATTGTGTCAGCCCAAAAGCTCCTTAATCTGATAAAGCAACTTCAGCAAAGTCTCAGGATACAAAATCAATGTGCAAAAATCAAAAGCATTCCTACACGACAATAACAGACAAACAGCCAAATCATGAGTGAACTCCCATTCATAATTGCTTCAAAGAGAATAAAATACCTTGAAATGCAACTTACAAGGGATGTGAAGGACTTCTTCAACAGAACTACAAACTACTGCTCAGTGAAATAAAAGAGGACATAAACAAATGGAAGAACATTCCATGCTCGTGGATAGGAAGAATCACTATTGTGAAAACGGCCATACTGCCCAAGATAATTTATAGATTCAATGCCATCCCCATCATGTTACCAACATGACTTTCTTTACATAATTGGAAAAAACTATTTTAAAGTTCATATGGAGCCAAAAGAGAGCCTGCATTGCCAAGACAATCCTAAGCCAAAAGAACAAAGCTGGAGGCATCATGCTACCTGACTTCAAACTATACTACAAGGCTACAGTAACCAAAACAGCATGGTACTGGTTACAAAACAGAGACAGAGACCAATGGAACAGAACAGAGCCCTTAGAAATAATATCACACATCTACAACCATCTGATCTTTGACAAACCTGACAAAAACAGGAAGTGGGGAAAAGATTCCCTATTTAATAAATGGTGCTGGGAAAACTGGCTAGCCATACGGAGAAAGCTGAAACTGGATCCCTTCCTTACGCCTTATACAAAAATTAATTCAAGATGGCTTAGAGACTTACATGTTAGAACTAAAACCATAAAAACCCTAGAAGAAAACCTAGGCAATTCCATTCAGGCCATAGGCATGGGCAAAGACTTCATGACTAAAACAAAAGCCAAAATTGACAAATGGGATCCAATCAAAGAGCTTCTGCACAGCAAAAGAAACTACTATCAGAGTGAATAGGCAACCTACAGAATGGGAGAAAATTTTTACAATCTACCCATTTGACAAAGGCCTGATATCCAGAATCTACAAAGAACTTAAACGAATTTACAAGAAAAAACCCCATCAAAAAGGGGGCAAAGGATATGAACAGACACTTCTCAAAAGAAGACATTTATGCAGTCAACAGACCCATGAAAAAATGCTCATCATCACTGGCCATCAGAGAAATGCAAATCAAAACCACAACGAGATACCATCTCACACCAGTCAGAATGGCGATCATTAAAAAGTCAGGAAACAACAGGTGCTGGAGAGGATGTGGAGAAATAGGAACACTTTTACACTGTTGGTGGGACTGTAAACTAGTTCAAGCATTGTGGAAGACAGTGTGGTGATTCCTCAAGGATCTAGAACTAGAAATACCATTTAACCTAGCCATCCAATTACTGGGTTCATACCCAAAGGATTATGAATCATGCTGCTATAAAGACACATGCACACATATGTTTATTGCGGCACTATTCAAAGTAGCAAAGACTTGGAACCAACCCATATGTCTATCAATGATAGACTGGATTAAGAAAATGTGGCACATATATACCATGGGATACTATGCAGCCATAAAAAAGGATGAGTTCATATCCTTTGTAGGACATGGATGAAGCTGGAAACCATCATTCTGAGCAAACTATCCCAAGGACAGAAAACCAAACACCACATGTTCTCACTCATAGGTGGGAACTGAACAATGAGAACACTTGGACACAGGGTGGGGACCATCACACACCAGGGCCTGTTGTGGGGTTGCGGTAGAGGGGAGGGATAGCATTAGGAGATATACCTAATGTATATGAAGAGTTAATGGGTACAGTTCACCAACATGGCCCATGTATACATATGTAACAAATCTGCACGTTGTACACATGTACCCTAGAACTTATAGTATAATTAAGAAAAAACTTAGGGAACAAAAATAGTAATTTTGGAATTCCTAACTGAATACCCTATGAGAAATAATTTCATCCACAGAGCTTATATGCAGTGCCTTTTGCCTTTAGTCTTACCTACTCCACTTATTTGTAAGGATACTCAGGTCAGCATCTTTCCGATTCCATCAGTGAGTGTATTTTATACTTTTGCTAGATTCTTTCACCACAGCCTGCATTCCATCTTGTATTCGCCAACCTCTGAAATGATTTTTTACAGTTTGTATATATTAAGGTTAGCTCTGTATTTTGAGTTTTGAAATTTACAATGCCATGTATCCCCCATTAGAATTTCAAACAGAATACTTTCATATCCTAAACATCCAATGTGCTATATTTATTCAACCCTCACCCCTTCTCAAACCCCGGCAATGATTGACTTATTTACTGTTACTGTAGTTTTGCCTTTTTCAGAATGTCATACAAACATCATATGGTATATAGCCTTTTTCCTTGGCTCAACATCTATTTATATGTATGCATGTAAGAGTCATCTCTGTTGTCGTTTTTTGGGGGAGGGGACGGGACAGGGTCATGCTTTGTCACGTAGGCCCTTGTTTTTGTTTTAGTTTACTTTGGGGGGTGTGTGTGTGCGCGCGCACGCGTGCGTGTGTCAGGGTCTGCCTCTGTCACCCAGGTTGGAGTGCAGTGGTGCGATCATGCCTCACTGCAGCCTCAACTTCCTGGGCTCAGGTGATTTTCCCACTTCAGCCTTCTGAGTAGCTGGGACCACAGGCACGTGCTACCACACCTGGCCAACTTTTATATTTTTTTGCGGAGACAGGGTTTTGCCATGTTACTCAGGCTGGTCTCAAACTCCTTGGCTCAAGCAGTCTGCCCATCTTGGCCTCCCAAAGTCCTGGGACCATAGGTGTGAGCCACTGACCTCAGGCAGTTTTTTTTTTTCTTTCTATGAATAGTATTCTATTATATGGATGACAACAATTCGTTTATACACTCACCTATTGAGATTGCATCCAGCTCTTGACCAGTATAAGAAAGACTTCTATAAACATTCTCATGCAGGTGTTTATGTTGACATAAAATTTCAAATGAATTGAGTAGATATTTAGGAGCACGATTGCTATATTACATCATAGAGACTGTGTTTAGCTTCTTAAGACACTGCCAAACTGTATTCCAGAGTTTGGAATGGTATACAGCTTCTGCATTCACTGCAACAATGAACTGAGAGTTCCTGTTTCTCTGCATCCTAGTCAACATTTGGTCTTGTCAGTTTTAAAAATTTTAGCCATTTTAATATATGTCTAGTAGTATGTCATTTTAATTTGTATTTCCTTAATGACATAATGATGTTGAGCATCTTTTCATATGCTTATTTGTCATCTATATATCTTCTTTGGTGAGGAGTCTGTTCAGATTTTTTTTTTTGCGCCCTTTTTTTTTTGTTGTTGAATTTTGAGAATTCTTTTTTTTTTTTTTTTTTTTTTTTTTTTTTGGGGGGTTC